>NW_026042334.1:1901460-1973010 GCF_023856365.1 Brienomyrus brachyistius | reverse complement strand
GCAGCTGAATTTCATTTGATGTTTTCCCTTTAGAAGATGTCCTTGTGGAAAACAGACGAGTTATCATTTTCACCCTGGGACTGCACTTCAGATCTGGGGCAAAAATAATAATTTCTAGGCAGAAGTTCCTAGTTTCAATGTGCATCTCAAACCACGCATACATATTTCTGATCCTGATCATCTAAGGGTCCCGTCACATTTCTGCGCGATGGCCGAAGCGATAAACATCGCAGTGTTTGTTGTGCTGACCTATTTGAAGAGTTAACAGAGCATGCGTCTGTGTTTGGTGCTGCTGGTTTGTGCAGCAGCAGTATGTGCAGGTCAGTGCTGGTGGGCGTCAAACCAAAAGCTAATGTCAAGAACAGCCTGTTAGCGCGAGATCGTCCATTAGCTGCAAGGATTGCATGGCGCGCTTTGTGGGCACGATGTAATGCTAACAATTGCTGGAATTCGGTATTGCTTGCGAGGAGAATCGCTCTCTGAGTCTCTCTGTCTGTTTCATTTCCTTTATTTATTTGTTTTTGTGATCATAACAGCACATGCATATTTCTTGCAGGAATCGCAACATGATATATAGATAGCAAGATTTTTTTTTTTTTTAAAGAGTAACCGAGTTATTTTTGTACTTCTGGCCTTCCTGGTAACTTTAACGAGTCTGGCCATTTCTCTCCTGACCTCTCTCATTAACAAGGTGTTTTCACCCGCAGAACTGTCGCCGGCTTGATGTTTTTTATTTATTGTATCGTCCTCTGCAAATTCTAGATACTATAGTGTGTGAAAATCCAGGAGATTAGCCATTTCTAGAAGCTGGAAATACCATGTCTGGCACCAACAATTATACCATGTTTAAAATAACTTAGATCGCGCATCTTAGCCTGTGTTTTGTTTAGTCCACACTCTGACTAGACATCTTGACCCTCTGCTGTATGTATGCAGTTGCTGTCACATGGTGCGAAGTTTGGATAGGCAAGCCTGTTTGCATTATCAAGCAGGGGTACCTAATAAAATGGCCACTGAGCGTATAAGTAATAATTTATGGAGATATTATCTAGTCACGATGCCATATCTGCTCATGTCAACCCACATAAACCTTTTATTGTTCATAAGCTATTGGCCGCAGTGTGGTCCCATTCATCCTGGTTACCGTGCCATTTCATTGCAGGGCACATGCATGCACATGTGAACAATTAGCTTAGCTTCGTGTCGTTGGACTACGGGAGGAAACCAACATGACAGACTGAGAACAAGCAAACTCTACAAGCAATGGAGGTGACATTTGAACCTGCAGCCCTGTAGATGTAGCCATGCTTGCCGGATGCTGACCCTGACTCTTCCTAAGACAGATCCCGAAGACCACAGTACCTTGCAATCGCCTCCCTTGTTATAAGGACAGTCTCGCATCCTGAAAGGGGAGTTTCACCCATGACGTGATCCCACTGGGGCTCCGGAGCGTAGCTGGTTGCTTGGAATAAGCTTTTTTAACAGCGTAAACGATTCCGACTACCTGGTCTGACCCGCTGGGCCAAAAACCACGGGTCAGTGAGATAATTAAAAACGCCGCATGTGTGCAGAACATTAGAACTTTGTATCAGAAAGTAAGGTTTAGGTATGAGTTTTGTAGCTGTGATAGTTGGAGTTTGAATTTTAGGGACACATTTGTTAGCTGTGTGGCTTAAAATGCGTCGATGTTCAGTGGACACGAATCGACACAAGGCAGGCCGGCTGAAATGAAAATGCAAGGGCATGCAGTATGATTTTATTTCACTCCCAGAAAGTCATTTCACACTTGAAAATTATAAACTTGAACAGGCAAAGGCTATTTACAGAGCCACCTTCACAAATGTATTATTTTTTAAATGACCATTTGGTTGTTGGGTAATGTCAGGGGTCACTAAATAACAGAAGCACCGTGAGAAAAGGGCCTCTATTTTGAAGTAACTAAATTAGAATCGTAAGCAGAGATCCAGATGGGTCATATTAGGTTAAATGCCAATTAGCATTATGTGTTACCTATAAAAGAGGTCCATCCATTAACGAGTGAGTTTCCCAAGCAACTGCTGGAGTTCCAGAGAGGCCAGAAAGTAAGCAGTCGAATTGCAGTGCATGGGTCACAAAAAAAAACATTTAATGTGCCAAGGGGGATAAGGCACGTGCCAACCACGGACAAGCTGCCCTGGCATAGAGGAACGGCAAGTCGCAAGTCGCAGCTCGCAGGCAGGGAGAGAGACAGACGCTTAACAGGGCAGTTCTTAATCACCACAAAGAAGTACGACCTCAGAAATGACCACAGAACTGAATCAGCACCTCTGTGACCCAGTCTCAGTATAAACTCTATATTGTGAGCTGGTATTTATGGCAGGGCTGCTATACAGAAACCGCTTGTATTCAAGGCCGGTGTATAAAGAGACACAACCTGAGGCAAGGACCATAAAATCTAGACCCTTGAGCAATGGAAAATAAAGTAGCAGACTCCTCTACTTACAAATTTTCAACTAACTTTCAACTTACCGAACTTTCAGACATATGAACGAAGAGACCCGCAAGTCCAAATTGTGTTCATTGGGCTTCCGTTTCCTGTCCGCAACCTCGATTCGTTTTTTTTCCTGCACGCCAATTCCGTCTAGTACGACTTCTGGCCTAGCGTGCGACTTACAAACATTTCAAGTTGCGTTCGTAACATAACTCCTTCGTAAGTAGAGCAGCGTCTGTATTATGGTCATATTTCCCGCCTTTTTTCTGGATGTTTTGGAGAAGACCATTCTGTTGCACGTCTTCTGGGAGTTATTAGACTAAATGATTGTTCTACATGGCTATATAGTGCAACCTGAGTCCATTTTACAGGACTTGGTGCTCCCTTGTCATATTTCCGTATTCCCATTCATACCGCTAAACAAATTGTGGGGGTTTCATGAACACCAGCGATGAAGCCGGACATTTACATTTTACCGTTTATTCGTCTAGCAGACGCTTGTGCTGGTATATCAGAAATACCTTCCATGGCCATGCTCAATTAGTAGATATAAACATCACTGAACCTTCACAGCAAGTTCTGAGTGCAGATTGCGAAGTAGATTCCCAGCTTCTTCATCCGTCAAACAACTGGAGGCTTTTCTTCTCAAGTTCTGGTCCGGTATCTGACTGCTTAGGCCGGGCTTACGCATGGGCTAACCAGTGCTGTAGCCCTGTGTCCTTGTTACTGAAGGCTCCAACTTCTTTACTGGTTATGGCTTTCGCCCAGGGTCCCCCACCTCCCTAAATTCGCGGCCCTCTCCGGTACCAAAGTTCAGGAGTGGTTTGCCAACGTACTGAGAATGATTGAAGCTGTTCTGAAGCAAAAGGTTGGCCCTACTCATTATTAGGATCTTGATATCAGTGTGACATTTGAATGTGACACTATGTTGTTTACCCGTTGCATATAACTTTATTGTGTATGCATAACTTTGTTTCTTTCGCACCACGTTTGACAAGCCTGTAATTGTGTAATGTATAAAAGCTGTTTCATTGGGGAAAAGTACCGTAAAGTTTAATATACATACATTGCGAATGACTCCATTTTAATACGGTCACCAAAAGTTTTCAAAGTACTTATTCGCACGCCTTTTAAAACCCTTTTGACAGCCCATAATTTATGCAGAAAAGAATTATTCTGCAACAGAGCAAGTATTGTCCCACGCGTGTTGGTATGTCAAGTGGACTGTGAACGGCGCTAACGATTTGACTGGAATAGCGGTGCAATTTTCTCCTTGTTTTCATCATTTGCACGTTTACGTTCAGGCCGCTCCGCTGACCCTTTTAAACCAAAGTGACTTGAGTTTTTTCCCCATTTATTGTGGCATACGTTTGTTCAAGTGCCTCACTGAGGGATACTACAGCACAGCCCTTTGCTGTGAGTCTGCGTCTCTGACAGGTTTGCCACCTGTTGGCCCTACACACATAGAAAAGTGGAGTCAATTATGAAAAGTGTTTTTTATAAATGTACATTTTATAAATCCAAATCATTTTTTAAAATACTGAATAGTTTTCTTTTGAGTTCATAAAATGCCTCGTATATTATTTTAATTATGCTATTTCCTTGTTTATTTTTTATAATACAATTTTAAGCTTCAGTTAGTCTGAAGTAGCCCCCCGAAGCAGCTACTGGCTCTACTGGCAACGTCCCTGTAATGTCAGTTTGCCAGAAGGAGATTCTTTCATATGATACCAATACACAAATGATGAATTGGTGCAACTGGAAAACACATAGGACTTCTCTGGGTTATTCAAGCACTCTTTGGGCTGATGCTCACTCGGACTGATGCCTTAGTGAATACATTCACCGGTACCCGTCGTCAGTCAAAATCTGTTGTCCCAGTGCTTCATTTCCTCATTGTTAAGCTAAGAATACGTGTTGGTTCTTCTGAAATTGTAACAGAGTGTTCGACTTCTGTGCCGCTGTGCTCTTACAGCTGCAGCACTGAACCACTGCTTGGTATTTACTGGTATAGATGAATGTAATAGCATAAACTTGTCTTGGAGTCATCATCTAAATAGCCCTGCATAAAGTTCATCAGACCAGCGACAGGTACTGCAATGCCGCAGAAAACTTTGCACCAGATACTTAAAATTTGTAGCAAATGATTCAGGAGTTTAAATGCGTTTTGCCGTTACGCTAATCAAGTTATTTTTAAGCTACGTAGACAAGTTAACATTGCATAGAATAATTTTAAAAAATAATAGCCCATTTTTACTAGGATGTAAACAGTTGAGTTTTTTACTATTTATTACAAGAAAGAAAATAATTTATTCTTGTTTATTTTTTCAGTTCTATGTCCGGAGATAGCTAAAGGAAACCACCTGCTGTATTTCCATTGTCCTTGTAGCTATCCGTGAGCCAAGCAGTTTTTTTTTTTTTAATGCAAGGTTTGGCACTTGGTGTAGCTTTCGGGTGACTGGAGAAAATCCCTGTATCCCTTTTCATGGAGCCTCTTTGTCCCTCCCTTTATCAGTGATTATGATTAACGCCCACCTGGCCAATCTCAGCACTCCCCCTTAAAGAGAAACTCCAAAACAAATAAAAAAATGAATGATTTTAGTTTTTTTTTTTTTTCTTTCTCGTGTTGCAAACGCCGTGAAACGCTTCGCCTTCTGTAATGTCATGTGCAGCCATAAAATATGGAGCTTCCACCACAAATGGAAAACATCTGATTCAGTTCATAGTTATGTGAGCCCTTTGCTCTGTTGTGGGATTTCTAGGCTTCTGCCAGTAAAAAGTTTAACCTTCGAAGCTCATCGCCTCCCTGGCAGGACTACAATCGAGACGTTTCTTGTCGTTGGCAAAAAGGGTGCCCCCTTTAATAAGCATGTCAAATATGAGAGTTATGCAGCCTGATTTGCTCCAGCTGAGAAGAGTGGGTGCACAGCCTCTCTTGCCATCCTGCTACCCCCCCCCCCCCCTTGCTCACCCCAGATTTCGGAGTGTCATTCGGAGCTTGCCTGTGTGGCTGCGCTTTCACATTGGTCTACTTGAACCGCAGGCTACTTGAGGGGAGAAGGGAAAGGTGCATTATGCACAGAATTTATTCCCTTTTGCTCTCTGCATGAAAAGGAGCCCCCCCCCCCACCCCCCCCGAAACCGACTCTCGCAACATGAGCGTCAGATTTGCTTTGGACGGCTCTGCACATTCCTATTCATCACCACATTAGCCGACGCAGTTCCATCTTTTCTTGATGGGCAGCAAAAGTGGGCAGCCTGCCAGGTAAATGTTGCTATGACTCCCAACAGCACCAGACCCCCCCCACACACACTCGCCTACCCCCGCCCCTCCCTCCCCCCCCCCCCGAAACCATCGCCCCCACCCTCTCTTCGAAGGTGCTGAATTTTTTGAGTAGCCTGAGCTTAGGTTCTGAACTAGACAAAAGATGCCTTCGCAGTGTCAGCAGAAGGGTTTATGGGAATGTGTTCGCTCGTTGGCTGTGGACCATGTGACCTTACGGCTGAGGTTTTGTTGTGGTGCCAGGAGAGAGAGACAGAGAGAGAGAGACGGAGAAACTTGGAGAGCAATGCCTGTGAAAGTGTTTTTTTCCCTTCCTTCCTTGCATTTGCTCAGAAATGGCGGCTCTTACTGCATGGGTTTTACTTCGCCTCAGCGAGGAGCTGAGCTCCAAAGTCCAACTTTGCCTTTTATTCTGTTTTTTTTTTTCCCTTTGGGCTTGACACCAGGATTCTGTTCCTTTTCGTGTCTGACAAAACCTGCTACTTATCAGCAGATGCAGAATGTAGAGGGGATATCCAATCTTGCAAAAGACAAATGATAATAATTACTTAAAGAATAAACGAAACCTAAAACTAATTGGAAATAACGGCAGCGAGTCCGACCGAGTTGGCTAGCCGTAGTTGGCAGCGTTCGCTGACCTTCCTTTTGTCGGACTGAAGAAACAAAACTTGAGGGTGGTTCATGGCACAGGCGATCGTGCTGGGCAACTCAGGGTGGCAGAAGTGAGAATGAGCTCACCAAGGCGCCCTGAAACGCGCTGGCACCGTGCCCGCCGTACCCGCAGACGCATAGCTCTCAGCCACTGGCAAAAATCACCGCCGTCTTTGTAGAGTCTGCCCATTTTCCCACCACTT
Organism: Brienomyrus brachyistius; assembly: GCF_023856365.1. Classification (NCBI taxonomy): domain Eukaryota; kingdom Metazoa; phylum Chordata; class Actinopteri; order Osteoglossiformes; family Mormyridae; genus Brienomyrus; species Brienomyrus brachyistius. The sequence continues at coordinate 1,966,403 of NW_026042334.1, read as the reverse complement.
CGTCAAGGCAGTGAGTCACGATGTGGACCGGGGCAGCTATCTCGCAGGCGAGTGTGCTCGGAATTTCGACTTGATTATTTTTGATATGGAAGGAGAAAGGGGGGCGTTTGCACTGTTAAAAAAAATACAAGAGGGGATTTACTGCAGCATACAGGAGTATCAATGAATGTGGCAGCGCTTGAACGCAACTACAGAATTGCCAAAAAAAAAAACTTCATTTGGGGATCCAGTGTCCTTTGTGTTAAATGTCTAAAAATCGAGAAATCATTCGTACTGAAGCATCAGGTGCCATTAAAACAGCGCAAGATGTTAATGAGTTTTTTTTCTGAATTGCCTGCCTTTTTGCAATATCCTTTAACTGTCATTATCTTTGAGCCAAAACTTTTCGCATCTCCTCATATCACTGTCAAAAAGTCCCTCCCAGAGATGAGAAAGATTCAGTGAAAACAGGTATTTCTTTTAATAATTGCCACTCTGTGTTAATTTTCTGTGATTACTTTTGCAAGATGTATATTAGACAAGTTTAGACGACAGCAAAGAGAGAATTTCCTTGAATAGCAAACCCTTTAAAAATGAATTTTCTGTTCTTGTGTTACTGTGGGGTACTGGAGCATATGAATTGTTTTTGGTCCTTTGTTTCATCACATTATGTTCATAATATATCGTTATGTAATTTATATAATTGTATGTATATACAAAGTTTATTGAACTTTAATAACAGTCACTATAGTAGTCCTAAAAAAACTGACTGAAAAAATATCAAAAAATTTATTTTTTAAAAGTTAGATTATAGTTTTCCTCTCTAGAGTTGTCCATTTTTTACATTTTTAATGCTATGACTGAGTTTGTATGAGTTTTTCTGTTATATTTTAAAATGTGCTTTTGTTTCTAGAAAGGTCATTAAATTCTGAATTTCCAAAAAAGGCCACATCCAGAATAACTTTTCAAATACAGCTGATATTTTGTATTTCTTTGGATTTGATCATAATTCCTATATATAATATATATATATCTCATTATATGCGTTAAAATTTGTGAATCTTACTGTTTAAATAGTGTCTGTGACACTGATCACAACTTTCTTGTTCACTGACAGGAGAATGAAGAATTCCGAATCAGGGACTGCTGTACTAACAAGGTAAAAACCACCATTTTTTAAATGTCATGTTAGGTATATTTGGAAAAAGAGTTTGTAATGTCAAATAATGCTGTAGGCTTTTCTTATGTGTATGACGATACTTGGAGTTTAAGCCATTGTTTTTCGTCACAGCAGTGAAAGGGGGTAGTTTGCTTTATGTGTAACTGCTGCACTTTGGTGTGTTTCATTCGCTTTTGCCTAACTGAGTTGAGCTTTGGGCCCTAGAGTCTCCTCTGTCATCTTGGAAGGGGCTTTTGCCGTTGACCTCTAAGGCCGGTTGGCATCCTGTGTTCTGCCTTTTACGCTGTGTGATTTACGTGTCTTTGAAATGTAGAAAAAGGAAGCCCACTTGTGCTTTGAAACGCAGCAGGATACAGCCTGTGGCAGTCCTTCCCTTTCTGGGGTTTATGGAGCAGTGACACAGTTTATAAGCTTTCATAACACTTTCATGGACATGCAATAATATGTAATATCCATAATACCATAATCCAGTACTGGAACTTTCCCTGTAATATTATGCATTTTATTTGACGAGAAGCATATGAATGACTTAAATATTGTTTATCATATTGTTTGTTTGCTCTTTTTGTTTTGGTCAAACCAATGTGTTTTTAATGCTTTTCCTAAGATCATTGAACTATAGCAGCGGCCTTATATATCCATGGTAATTATTCGGGAATTATTATCATTCTTTATTGCTGTTGTTTTGGACACAAATAATATTAAGTTTCAGAAACAAGCCACTTGTCATAAACCCGTAGATCCGATCTTGTGGTGATTCTGACCTCACAAGCTCGCTTCTATGGGTGTCTGTCTCAGTGGGCATAAACGTCGTTTTATCTACCGAAATTGTCTTTTTGGCTGTGATTTACTGACAACTTGAATGCACATGTCTCTCTGTGTTGCACTGTGCTGACATGTTAATTTTTGCTAAGACTATGTAATCACTATTTCAGGTGCTTCAAAGTTGCAAAATCAAACTGCCAAGTAGGGCTATAGGTTTATAGTTAATTCACAAATGATTTTGCATATAAATTAATTTGTAACTTTTTTGTTGCTGTTAAAAACAAAACTGGCTTATTAACAAAGTATCTTGTTTTCATATACAAGTTCACCTGCAACTAGTTTTAGTTAGTCGTATATAAGAATTTTTAAGATAGCATATTTGTTCCAAAGTAAATTTGAGTAATAATTACCTGAAAATAAATTATGCAACAGTTATTGCAATTTAAGTTTCCCAGATCTTTATGCTTATTTCAAGCTACATGTTATTGCAAAGCACTCAGTGTCTTTCAGCTTCATACATTTTACCAGAGTTTAGTAATAGCTAAATCTTGGAGAAAATAGCGAGCATTAAAAGCAATTCGTACAGACTTATAAGACGGAAAGGTTAATAAGCTCAGCATGCCAACGCGGCTCAGATTAAAGGGAAACTCTGTTCCCAGTGCTCCCAGAACAGCAGAGCTTGGCTCCAGCTCTCTGTCTAAAATCGTGCAATTTTAAAAATCATATCATCGCTTAGGAATCATGTAGTCTGCTGTTCGCCGGCGGTTTCATCAGCAGGTCACTATAGCACAACAAATCCAAAGCTGAGGCCCCCATGCTTATTGTTTCGCTATGCTTTGACAATTTGTGAACATTTTGCATTATGCTGTTTCATTATTTCTTTGTGCATGCAAGCAAGGGAAGACTTTGTGTTTTCTTCTTTTTTATAGTAGAGACATTTTCCAGAATCTACCTTGCGGCTGCTTTGGAGTGTAATATAACAGAGCCAGCTAAGTTAACAGTATTATTTGAGGAGTTCTCTGTACGATCTTTTAAAGTACTACTCCAGATGTAACAGTGCTGTGCCTGATCATATCATCTCTGGCATTTTGATGCACGTAAATCTTTATGAACAATAATTTAGCATTCAGTTCTGGACTGATATTGGTGGCAACCATGAATCAGTATCAGTTTTTAATTGTCATTCTTATATTATCTTGAAATGGTCAACGCTTTCATGGGAAAAGGTGGTCCTGTAAACAATTGTATTTTGTAGATTGTTTTTTTTTTAAATATTAAATTTTCGTTTGGGAAAGCAGAAGAGGTGTCCTGTGCCAGCATGTCGTCGCTGTCTGATGAAAACCATGTACTTCTACTTTAAGATGATTGTGACTTTTTCACTATTGATGGAATACACCCATTCTCCTATTGTAACTGTTCTGATGGTGTTTGACATCTGATTGACCAATGAAAAGATGTACTATGAAGTCACCTAATTACCTAGCATTTATGTTTGTTTGTATTGTTTATTTTAACAACTTAACATTGATAGCTAGATAGCTAGTTAATTAACATCCTTATTAATTGTGAATACAAAGGAAGATTAGTTTGTATCTTGTTGACACTGGTAACTGCCTCGTTAACAATAATCCACGCACGTCTATTTAAAACAGAACAGCTCTCTGCCGGCAGTGTTGAGAGAGGTTTCTATCTGTGGTGCTCTGGGTGTCTCGTGATGTTGTTTTAAATTTAATCTGTGAAGTTGTTTCTAAGAAAATGGTCCTGAATCAATGGGTTTTTGGGGATGTGTGTTTTTCATTGACAGCGTCGATATTCTGCTTCTGTGATGACTTTGCATGCACTGCCTGTTTTCCTTCTCCTCTTTCTCAACATTTAAAATGCAGCTTCGGCGATCACGTGAAAGTCGACGAATTCGGAATATTAAGCTGAGGAGTGGCGCGGCTTTCTCCACTGGAAGACCAGAAGAAGTCGCTCCAGAAGCTGTGTACATCCGGGTGAGGTAGTAGGTTGTATGGTTTAGAATCACACCCTGGGAGTTAACTGTACAACCTACTAGCTTTCCTTGGAGTACACTCGAGTCACCCGGCAACACCCATCAGTTAACGAAACTCCCCCCCCCCCCCCCCCCCATTTCCGTCGCCACCTTCTTTGTGTTGGCAGTGCTATCTCAGATAAGCAGAACTAGCCTCTGATGCATTTAACTGAAGATATTGACTCGGATGGGGAGTTGTTTTTTGTTTTTTTTTGGCTGCTTGGATCGATGCTTTAAATATAAGTGTGTTTTTATGATTACGTTCTTAAAACCTTTGACGGCGCGTCCGCAGCGTTCCCGACTTGGCTTCGTGTTTCTCGGTTTTCTCCCGCCGGATTGAAATCGGACTTGAAAACGCCAGTTGTGACGTGGTTTGGTGATGTTCACAGAACGGTTAGTACCTTTCGCTTAGTGATCTCTCTCATGCAGACCTTTAGTGCCACAGCTGGATTACAAGTCTTCCTGCAATGAAGATGCGAGGAATGTGAGAGAAAACACGTTTATCAAGCAGGAAAGATGATCCTTTGTTTGCAGGCCGGTGAAGGTCCCCTTTTTCATGTGGCTGGGCCACAAATGACCCCACTGTCTTTAGTTCTGAAGAGCTTGCTGACTGCAGTGGTTCCTTACAGCAGAGACTGTTGCAGAAGTTTTCCTCCCACCGTTATAGTAGAAGTTTCCTGAATGCCTGAAAAGTCTTGCTGCATTTGCAAAAAGAAAGACAAAAAAAAATCAACATCACGATGCAAAGTTCTGGATACGGAGGAAAATGTGTGAAAACAGGATTCCATCCATTGGACAGGTGTCATTAACTCTTACGTATGCTCAAGATTGTGACGGTGTCCTCCCTGTAATCGGAGCACGCTTGTTCATCTCCTCATGCGAGTTTTAAATGACATTGATCAGAACGGCAGTGAAAGTGAAACTTAGCATTGTGGGTAATTCCAGGCGCTGACCAGTCACCTGTGAATACTGGGCGCTGTCGAACTTCTGTATATCTATGAGAAAAGCAAAGGACATTATAGAACTTGTCTTTGTTGCGGTTACGTGGATACCTGTGTTGCATTTTTCTGGTAGTGCAGCTAAATCTGAAAAAATCTTTGTATTGTTATGTGAAAGGGTTGTATGATAATAGGCAAGTTTATTGATAAAATGTGAATGTGTCAGTCTGTGTGCGTGGCTTGATTTGTGTTACTTTAAAGCCCATAGGTGTATTTTTGTATCTTCATTTCAGTAGCAATTTTGTGTTACTGTAAGTATTTGCATTCTGTTCCATGTGACAATTTTCTATAAAAATGTTAATACAGGAAGCATTGTATAACAGTTATATAATGTTGCATAGTTCTGGACTAAGATTTTATACCCAAAAGGTTTTGTTAATGCCGATTTATGATGAACATCCATTTATCTACACTGTTGATGTTGTCCTTGTTAATGTGTCTTGAGTCCTAGTTAAAGAGAGTTCCTTAGCATTTAATGACTAATGGAGTTAATGGTAATGTTCGGCATTTGCAGTGTATATGCAGCCATAATCTGCCCCACAGCATATATAAATTATAGCTTGTGAAAGTGCTTATATTTCAGTATAGAGTTCTTGCTGTATGGTTTGGATGGTTTTAACGTTGGTTTTGAAGCCCCCCCCCCCCTTGAAACGTTGGTTTTGAAGCCCCCCCCCTTGAATCCACTCCCCAAGACCACAGCGCTTAAAGTGTCTTTGCAGGATAAACTGCTGAAATCTCTATTTAACACAGGCCAGCTTTGGCACCAGAGGGTTGTGGGGTGGGGGGGGGTCTTGGCTGTGTGCCACTGCTTGTAAAGCAAGTTCTTAAACCCCCCCCCAAAAAAAAAAAAAAAAATCAGAGAATGGAAAGAGAGAGGCTGTGGATCTGGTCTGTCACTTGACCAATGGGATGAAGATGTGAAGTCTTTTCCATGTCTCCTTCACTTGGGGGGGGGGGGGGTGGGCTCAACAGTGTAGTGGTGTTAGCGGGGGGGTTCAGGCTTTGTGTACTGTAAATGGTGACTGCAGCCAGGAAGTCGCGTGTTTCAAGCTTGTCACTATCATCCCCCCCCCCCCATCTCTCTCTCTGAAACGTGTTTATGGAAGGTGACAGAGACTTGTGAGTGATTTAGGCCTGTTTACACTGGCCAGACAAAAATGGTGCAGCAACTCTAGTTTCAGTGCCATATATCTAGCCGGCTTTTTTGGTAGTTGTCGTCAGGGGGCAGTGCCATTAGAGTGCACTCTTCCCCCCTCTCTGTTGTCTGCGTGGGTTTGGCTTTTTAACTACAGACCTTATAAAACCTTTCTGGGCTGTATTTCACCAGAACCAAAGTCGTCCTTTAAACCTAGGAAAACAACTTTTCAACTAACCTTCCAAGGATAAGAAATATATACGAAAGCTATTAAGCCTCTATCAGTTTGCCATTAACTAAAATGCACTGCTGTTAATGGCATGAGATAAAGTCCCAGCGGTTAATTCGTTTAGCGTTAATATCATTTTATTCCTTCTCAAACTGTAGTCCCGCTAGCAGTTTGGCAGCAGTCTCAGGCCCACTCTTTCATAGGAAGCACAGTAAATCTCTTCGTCCTGACCTGAACTGACCTCTCGGTTCTTCGTTTAGAGATCTCAAAGTTTCCAATCAACTTTCCCAACAGTTTTTTTTACATAGTAAATCAGCATTTTCCACAAAATACGTTTGTTGCTCAGAAGGTAGCGTACTATGCCGTATCAGTAAATACATTTGATCCGTCCAATGTCCCGCTCGATAAATTAAATGCAAATGACAGCAATTACTTGACGTCAACAATTTCTGTAAAGTACAGTGATTGACTGTATCTGGTTTCTTCTGTACAGCGGTGGTTTTAGTGTCTGTCAAAACCACTTTCAAATAAAAACAATCAGTTGGATTTAAGGTAGATAGCCCAGCCGAGCCTTTCCTTTTTTATCAAGAACGTGAGCTGTGAGTGTCGGCGGTGAAGTGGTTAATCTTAGGGTTTCTTGTGGAAGTTCAGGGCTGAACATGGACCTCCGTCGAAGAAAAGGTGCTCATGTTTCATAGTTCAAGGGCCGCCTCTACATCTGAGGGTTCAGCAGACGGAGTCAAACCGCAGCATTGTTTGAGTTTGTTTAAAGAGCTTTTTTTTTTTTTTTTTTTTTAACCCCAGCTCTGCAGCAGTTTGTCCAGATATACCGGAGAGAGCAATGTTAGAAGTGCTGCTGTTTCAGCATCGCCGTGTTCAGCTGGCACGCCGACGGGGCTGCGAGTCATTGGTTACAGCTGCATTTCAATTTATGTGACGGTCGAAAAAATAAATTACTGGATTAGGCTGGGGAGAGGGAGCACCTCTTTGTTTAGTGTTCTCGAAGGTCTCTGAACGGGCCGGCATCATTATTTTTGCTGTGTTGGCTTTTCTGGGTGCATCATTATCCAAAGGTGGAGGGGAGGAGGGGCATGCCTCAATTTTATTAATGTGTGTTTCATTCCCCCCCCCCCCCCCCCCCAGGTATTTACAGAAAAATATGAAGTGATAATATAGTGACTCTGTTTCTGTCGTGCGTGTGGGTAATTGGTGTAGTGTACAGATCTCGCTCTGTCGTGTCCTGCCATCTCGCTTTTCATGTCCGTCTCCGTTGCGGGGGAAAAGGCAGAAATGTTCTGAATGCAAAGAGTCGCCCACTTTCCTGCACAAGTAGCCCGGTGCTCTCTGCCCGCACGTGGAAACGCCAAACAGTCACTATTGTCCTACAAGCCATAATGGACATCCGAAAAGAAATCGTTTGAGTATTTGACACGAATGTTTAGATGCGGATTGTGAATCGAATACGGTGTCACACTCTAATGAAATTTCCTTTATCGTGTCACTCTCCCATTGAAGTTGCTTTGCTTTTTTTTAAATGTATAATATTTGTATATTCTTACATCTGTAAACATTTCAGCTGACAACTTCGTTTTTAAGTGAATATTTATAATAGAATTAAACTCATACTCTTCTATGAATTTCATAATGTCAATCCCACCAGCCTCTGCTTCATATTCACGGCTTTTATTTTATTTTATTTTATTGTTCCTTTTTTTTTTTGTTTTGGGTTTGCTGCCTGGTCTGGGTCCAGGGCACTCTGCTGTTTTCTCTTTCTTGCCAGCCTCTGCTCTGTTTGACAAAGCTAGGATATCCAGTGTTTTGGGGGGGGACCTTAGCTGTGGATGAGTTGTGTCATGCAACACTGTATATACACACATTGGCACACATGTACATGCATGTATGCATGTATGTATGAATTTATCTGTCACATGGAGGACAGCAGTGTCCATTGATCTGTCTGGGGCTGGTCCTCCTCTTGCTGTGTCAGGTACTTTCTCTAGTCGATGCATCCGTGCCCTTTGACCCAGGTGGTGAAATCAATGTCATCGATTTGGGGGGGGGGGGGGGGGAGAACAGGATCCTGGGAGAGGGCTTCCATCTCGCGTGACACGGTGTGAGTTGTTAGTGTCCCTCACACATCGTTCCAGCGCAGGACATGCACCTCTGGGCTCCCTGTTCCTGTTCCATGTCCACCGGAAGGCGAGTCTGGTTCGGGTGAAGCTTTGGTCCTGCATGTGCAGACAGCCAGAACACCGCATTCTGATTGGCTGCAGAGTGAGCCACGGGTGCAGCATGTGCTGCGATCAGCTTAGGCTGGAGCTCAAAGGGGATTGGTCAACTATTAAGTCAGTCACCTATCGTAAGTTAGGTCTAGTGTTTTGTTAAGGGTGATGTCATCATTTCCAAATCCCTTTGCTTTGAAGGAATCGGGTTGTTGAAGGGGAGTTTTTTCATTTCAGGGGTACAGTGGATGCAAATCTAGTTGTTTTGCTTCACCAGGGCAGTCGGGCATGGAAATGCATGATCTGTGTGACTTCTGACTGGCTGCGTATATAAGCGACTGAAACCTACCTCCCTCGCTCTGCCACAGATGGGACCGTGCCATGAGACGCGCGCTCCTTCATCTCTTTTAGGGGACGCGGCGAAAGCGAAGGGTCTGACGCGCCTTCAACGGTGACAGATGACAACACGTGGCGCTCATGTGTAACAGCCAGGCACTCGTTTGGAGTGATATTTTTGTCGCGGTGAGATGACATGTCGGGAAGGGCAGACTGATGACTAAATGTGTGCATGCCTGGGGTAGGTCCTCATCTGCAGGAAAAAAGGGGAGAGTGTCACCTTTCTAAGAAAGTTGACTGGCTACAATCATCCACACACACACACACACACCACACACAAAAATAAACTCAGCCGTTTTTAGAGCCGTTATCCAAATTCCTAACGTAATAAACTTGTCTGAAATAACGTGCCTCTTAAGTTACTCGTTCTGGTTTTATAAATAAATGTAAGAATCTAGATTTTAAAAAAAGACGGAATTAAATTAACAGGTGTGCCACCCTGCCTGAACCAATGTCTAAAAATATTTTACAGTGATAAATATTTAAGTAAAATGTGATAACATGGGGTATTTCAGATACATAATTAAAGGGACATGGGATTAGAGAAACAGACCATAATAAAAACGTTTTCATTGAGGTCCATGCATGGGTTAGCATTCTGTGGCTAAAGCTCAGTGCCACTGACATGTCTGGCGAGCTTGTGGACGTTCGGGGGAGGGTGGAAGGCAAGGTGGGGGTGTTCTGTCTGTTCCAGACACCCTGACAGCAGTAATAGAGTTGATTGATTATAGCCACTAGTTTACAGCCCATATTGATTTCATTTGCCCTGACATCCCCCCCACTCCCATCCCCACCCACCCACCCCCACCCGCTGTAGCCTTGTACAAGTCCAAGAGATACTGGACTTGAACCTGGTTACCGCTGACAGACATTTGCATACAGCTGTAAAATCCTTCCCATCTTTTTTTCTTTTTTAACCACCCCCTGCTATTTGTGCAATTTGCCCTCCGAGTCTCAAGGTAAGCAGGCGACTGAGCGCGACACATTTTTCATCACGCCCGCCGTCCGCATTATAGTGCAGCAGAAATATTAATGAGCAGTTTGCACTGGGTGCATAATCAATGGCCGCCCCGGTGACATTTATGCGCCCCCCCCACAGCCCCCGTCTCACAGTCACGGCGAGGTCATGACACTAATATACTCTGGGCGTTTGTGGGTATTGGGTCAGAGGTCACGGAATTAAGTCTGGGCGATGAGGGGTCTGATCACAATCAGATAAAGGAACCAATTAAGTCAGATTGTCATAGATTTCACCCCCCCACCGCCAGATGTAGTGGTAGCTTCTTATTTTAAACATTTGCATACACATAGGAAAGACATTCGGGGTTCTTTTAAACATATGGAGTCTAATAATTGTGTCCACTTCAGTATTCATGTGTTAGCTAAGATGAGAGCAGTATGAGAGATGGAGTACTGTCCTGAATATGCTAACATCTTGTGCATGTGCTTGACACGCTGGTCTAAGCTAAAGACAAATGGGGTCTAGTAATATCCAATTAAACAGTTGCAGTTGTCTTGCCAGAGACAATTAATATGTTAAACAGACCTGTTGGGGGGAAAAAAAATCTTTTAAGGAAAAACTAAACAGGAAGTTGCTGACTGTAAATATGAGGGGGAAATTGGGAAGGCGGCGACTCCATGGTGAAGGAGAGAGCACCAGACTGGATCCAGTCGCAGCAAACTGGATTGCATGAGATGCGCATTAGCTTGAAGTATTTGGGCGTGTGTCTATAGCGCGTGATGTTATCTGGGCTGTGGCGCGTTACATGTTGAATGACGTGAGGAGGGTGGTATCTGGGGGCAGGCACGCTTGCAGACAGGTTAACTCGGTACACTTTGGGGGCAGTAAGGCAGGGTCACACTCAGGATCTTGGCAACGCGGCGGCTGGAGTCGATGAAAGCAGACAGTCAGAAATAGGGTTGGAGGGGGGTCTGCCTTGTGTCCTTGTTGTCATGAACTACATGCGGTGGGGGTTTGGGGGGGGGGGGGGGTCACAGCAGTTCCTGGCAGCAGTGGGGGTGTGGTTGACGCACACACTGAGATGGAGCTGATGATGACGATGAGATCGGCTTGGGGGGTGGGGTGACACCCCCCCTCCGGCCATACTCCCCACCCGCCCGACGCTTCCCCTACCTCCGCCTTCGATTCATCAGCCAGTCTGATTTCCCACAAAAATGGACGAAGAGCGTTCAGCCCACAGCAGCCGGGGTGGGTGGGTTTAAAAAGACAGCGTATCCGTATTTCCAATAACATGGAGTCGAGTGGCTTCTTAGTGCCCCCCCCCCCCCCCCCCCCCTCCGTCCCCATCCTCAACCCCTTTGCTCCCTATCTCACAACCCCTCCATACCCCCCCTTCCCATATGAGCTGCTCTCACCAACCCCTCCCCTGAGGAGTCGAAGTCCACCGGAGGTCACGGAGAAGGTGGCAACGGCGGTGGTCGTGGGGGGGTGTGATGCGGGGGGGGGTTCATGGATCGAGTGAGGCAGTGATGGGAGCGGTGTCCACATGGTCCATCCACGGCGCAGAACGACGGTCCGGTTTCTTCAGCGGGAATAAAAGGTGGCGACCACAGCTCCTTAAAAATATCGCCGCTCTCCCCGTTTTTTTTCTTCTTCCTTTTCTTCGTCGGCTCCAGCCGCTCGGTCAGAAGGAGTTTCGTCCACGACGAGCTGCAGATAAATCCCGGCGTGCTGCTCCGGAGCCGGCAGCGCTCCTCCCTGGCAGCCGCCCCTGCTGCCGCAATGACAACTTATTTTTCTCGCTGTGTGGAGTGTGGCACTGTCTGGGTGGGGGGTGGGGGTTGGGGGGTGGGGTGGGGTGGGGTGGGGGGGCTGTATGATGTTCTAAGATTAAAGCTCCAGTGGAGTGCCGCTCTTTTGTGTCGTTGTGTGTATGTGTGTGTGATTTTATTTTATTTTATTTTATGTTTTTTTTGTGCTTGGAAGTCACTGGCTCACTGGTTCTGGCTGCGGAAACAGCTGGACGGGACGGACACAGCTTCTCCAGGTTTACTTTTAAACTTTTCTTTACAATTGTTATAACCATTCAGATGACGATCAAGATGATACGGGGGTTTGGGGGTGAGTGGGCGGGGGTCTGGCCGGGGGGGTGACATCGGCGACGGCACCCTGTAACCCCGCTGTTTGAAGCGTGCAGACAGAGGCCAGCGACTTCAGCGGTCAGCACGTCCCACGGGGATGGATGTTGGGAGAGAGGGGGGGTAAGAGAGACGTGGACTGATGACCTGCAGTCGCTCTGAGGACAAAGAGGAAGGACTGTCCGTCTGGCTGGGGGGGGGGGGGGGCTTTCCTCCACGAATACAAAGGCTAGTTAGCGCAGAGCGGGGGGTATGCGAGGCTCCTCGATTCCTGCCCCTCCGAATGGAGAAATAAAAGTCTGAAAATCTGTAATGAGCTCGCTGCTTCCTCATCGCTCCATTCTGCCCCTCCCGGTTTCTTGTCCGCTCTTTTTTTCTCTCCGGGTTTGTTTCACGGTCGGGCTGCGTGTGTGTTTACGTGCGCGCGCGCGTGTTCGCCGTTAGCTTTCTGTCTCGCAGTGAGCAGCCCACATGCCGGGGATAAACCGTTCGACGAAAAAAGGGGCAGACATGTATATCGTTTTTTTTTTTTTTCCCTCTTTCTCTTTCTGCAGAGAGGCGAGCGACACAAGACAGACCCGGACCCATCGCATGGCCCGACCCGCCAGGCAGAGCCGGACGCTGGGCCGATCGGTCTTATCTCCGGCGCGGAGGTTTGGCCGGGGGAGCAGGGAGCTCCTGGCCGCAGCACAGGGATGGGGGGTGCCGCTCACCTCGTGGGGACGGCATTGGCGCGCCCAGCGGACACGACGGTGCTCCTCCTGTTCCCTGAGACCCTAACTCGTGAGCTCTGTCAACCAAAAATCACGGGTTAGGCTCTTGGGACTCGGGCGGAGGGCACGGGCGTCTCTGGACATCGGCCATCTTTCGAGGGTGGAGCTGACACGGGGGGTTGCGGCGGTGGCAGCGACAGCGGCAAGGCAGACAAAGAGCGAGACTGCGAGGCAGGCGACGAGGGAGAGCTTGCGATGGCGCTCAACTTTCTGAAGCTGCTAGCCTGCCCGCTAACGTCTTCAGATCTGCAGCTAATGTATCTCCTGATGCATCTGTGCATTTCGAAATCTGGGAACATGAAGCATCTAAAGACAAAACCAGGGACTGAGTGCAATTCCTGTACTACTTCTGTGTGTCATGTCCAACTTAGCCTGCATAAGTGTATGTGCAAGCAGCCGTATATGTGGATGCTGATAATAAAATAACTTTAATATCCATATTCTGATTATAGTAGACTTCATAAACTGCTGATGCTGTGCAGCCACGCATGCACAGCCAGGGCATGCCGCAGTAACGTTGCATGCTGCAGTTGCGTTGCATGCTGCAGTAACACAGCTTTTATTAACTTAAGGATGTGTTTTGCAGCGGTTTTCAGAAAAATTGTAAATAATGCATTTAAGAAAAGCGAATCATTTGGGCACTTTGTAAGTGAATGCCGATGCGATTCAGATGTCATGCATTCAAACCCGTTCACTGCTAGCCATCTGGTAACAATTAGTTAGTGCTGACAAAATTGGTTTAAGGAATCAAGTTTATTTTAGTGCTGTGTAAAATGCCGAAGAATCTGTGTGTGCACTCTGCAGGGTGAAGATACGAGTCTGTTTTCGACAAAGGGTTTTGCTGCCTCGGTTTTTAATTGGTTTCTGTGAATGCTGATAAAGTCGTCTTAATGTCTTACATTAAAAATATTTATAATTAAGGTCGAGATTACAAAGCAGCACATTCATTGTTCATTTTGTCACTTTCACCAATTTGTACATAATGCCTTTTGGAATCAGCCACTCTCTGCAGTCATTTTTATCACAAAGATAAGAAGTGTAGATGCTTTGAATAAAGCTTACCTGAAAGAAAGGCTAATCTGCCTGTATGTCAGCTGGAAGTCCGATGTCACCACCTTTTTGAACCTGTGTTGTTTTGCTGGCACGGACCGTGGCCTGTGAAAAACACCAGGACCCATGAGACAGACTGAATAAGAAGAAAAAAAACGTAGGAATGAAGAGAGAAGAACGGTTTGGTCTTTGAAATTTTAGAACCCTTCAATTTTTACAGTAGATAATTTTGAATATTTTTTTGTCACTGTTTAAGTAGAAACACACGCTCACTCCACAATGTGGCGAGCTCCTCTGTCCAACTTTTCTTCTTGTTCTTGATATTTGGATGGTCGTACCTGCAATAATGTCCTGTCCTTTGTCACATCAATTTATTGTAGATTTGGAGACCGCTTCATACGTCAGCTGTCACTTTAATAACGTCGGACTGTGTGTCACTCATTCACAGATCTAAGTTTGGAACTAATTTTTGACCAAACACATAAATATACAGAAAACTAAAATACCAGCATCGTCATTTTGGACAGAAGTCTTGTGTTTCTGTATATAAAGGTAGGGAAATTATCTCTTATCTGGCTGCCTCGTTTTCATACTCTCGTTTTGACCTTAACCTGCAAAAAACACTGCATATTGTTATTTCTTTCACACCTGTAACTTGAATTTAAGTTTCAAAATCGATAAACTTCTTTCGAGTTCTGCGTGACATTTACTGTATTCTGCAAGTAGCACTGCTTCAAGCCCAACCTGTTACTGAGACTAATGTTACATACTTCACACCCACCAAGACACAGTGTTTGATTTCTTTGTTGAAAAAGGTTTATGCCCCCCACCATCACTACTACATCCCTGACGAAATGCACTATGGGAAATTATTTATGGTCTGTCACCGCGAATGAAACAGACTTGCACTATCAGTATTAGAATAAACATACGTGTTACTGAGCTGGAATAAACTTTGTTAATGTTTGCACTGGAATTGCTGAGCTCAGTATATTTTATCCATTCTCATTTTGCTGGGTTCCTTTTGTGTGCATGATAGTTCTTATTTTCTGCAGTAATACCAATATAATAAATTATGTTTTTAAATTTTCATTTTACTTCTGTAATGATCCTTTGGGTTCTCATGTTACAAGCTTAAAAAAAGATTCACGATCAAAGGGGATGCTAAAGAAACAATTAAAATTATTGAGAATGATGCTCTTGAAATCCAGTCTGTCTCTTTTTGTCTTTATTCTGTTATCAGTTTATTCTGTAAGATGCAGAGTTACACAACCCCTGTAAATTCTTTGTAAGAGTCATGCCACACAAATCATGTAGCATTTCAATAGGCCTGTTGGAAGCTTGTGTGTGGTGTGTGTGTGTCTGTGTATATGTATATATAATATATAAAATTATTATAAAGCAAAAAAAAAAACACCTTAACCCACTAGCCGTTTTTTCTAAGACTCAGAGACTTGCTCTTACGTCAGCTAGCTAGACTGCTTATCTATCTATCTATCTATCTATCTATCTATCTATCTATCTATCTATCTATCTATCTATCTATCTATCTATCTATCTATCTATCTATCTATCTATCTATCTATCTATCTATCTATCCGCATTTATTTGCTTGCTTGTTTATTTGTTTGTTTTTATTCCCAGTCTGAACCGTGGCTGATTGGAGCTAATCAGACGACGTCTGCACCGCGAAGCCCCCAGCAACAGGGGAAGAGGTGAAGGAGGCGGCGGCGCGCTGCGCGCATACCAAGCAGCCAGGCGCGGCGCAGCTGGGCCACATGTATATATATTCGGAGTGACTATATTAGTCCGCCGCTGGGGCTGATCTAGCCAGACGCCGGGCGGGTGGCGGATCCCCGCTGCCCGCGCCGCGCCTCTCGTATTTTCAGCCTGTGCTCAGTTCTCTTAAAGCGTCCTTCAGCTCCAGAGAAACGCCATCGCCCGCATATCTCTGTCTGTATGCTATCCTTCCCTCGATTTTGCATCTTTAGCTTCAACTTCGGGATGTAAACAAAAGCGTACATTTTATACACGTGTGATATGTAGGCAAATACGCACACTGAAATACACGGGCCGTTCGGAGTATGTTTAATATCCGCATTGTTCTCTTGCCAATATCTGTACTGTAAGTGCATTTACAGTGTAAGACTGCCATTAATCCCTGCGACAGCGTCTGGCTCTGCTTTTCTCATCCCAGAGACATTAGGTCTCTCTAGCTGTCGCGATTCTGTGCAGGTTTTTTTTAACACTAACGACAGCAGTGGGAGCGACGGGATATCAATGATACCGGTGGGAACGACACTCCGCTAAGGACTTTATCTACCACGGAAAAGATGCGGTGAACCAACAACAAAAGATATCGGATTTCTTTAAATTCCCTTTTTTTTGTTCTGTCGTTTTCTAACATGGTTGTCTGCAGACATTAGCAGAACTTCACATTTAAATTCTGGACAGATCCCAGAATGAATCAAAGTAAATTATATGTATCTGAGCTGCCTTTCTGGTTAATCAGTCCCAGGGATCCCTGGGATTCTGGGTGGGATTTAAAAACAAATCTATGGTTCTTTTTAATTGATATCAGGATTTAGAATTTGTACATTGAAATTAGCCTATATTTTGTAATACAGACAAAACCGCAAAAAAATGTATTAAGCACAGCTGCTGACCAACAGTTCCTCGTTATTTCGAGGAATATTTATCGGTTTCTTGATATTGATGATTATATCTGGAAATAGAAGTAGTAATCTTAAAAGTTAGAATACTTGTTTTAACTAAAGCGATTTTTATATTTAAACATGTCAGAGCAATGTTCTTTTTACTGCTACTCAACCAGTATATAAAAATGCAATTCATCAGTTTCCGAAAGAAATACTTTTTTCGGTCCATCCTTAACAAGTTTATTGGGTAGTAATTAATTCGTCTTGAGGACCGCGTTCGAGTCATTAGTGGGTCCTTCTCGGTGTATCCAATGCTGATTAGATACGCTGAACTGTCAGCTCAGTGGATGTAAATTTTTCGCGTTTCTGCGTTTGGATGCGCATAAATACGTGCTTAAGTCCCAGGAGGATGCACACCTCTGTTTAGGACGTAAAAACGCCTGCAAGAGGAGCCGATGAGGAGACGCCAGGCTGCTGTGTTCAGCTGTCACGGTAACTCTCGTGGTATTTATAGTATACAATATATACTGGAGTTTAAACTTTTCCGTTAAGAACGTCATTATGATAATTGGAAGCCTATATTGCCATCTTTTGGGTTGTAACTTGTCACAAGGTAAAGGTGGCAGAAATTAGTTGTGACAGTTAATAGTTTGGATTGATCTGCGTGAGAAGAATAAAAGATTGTTTTTGCAGTCAATTAAAGGGTTGCCAGGGCTTGCTTTTAAGCTGCAGTAAAACCCTAAAAATTAAACTTCCAACTTTTCTGATGGACAGTTTTCTCTTTTTAATTGGCTGCTCCATGGCTAAAGTTGAACCTTGTCCTAACTTCTCCGCGGAAATAAAAACTGCCGCCGAGGATTCAAAATATGCTCTTACTTTCTTCCTGTGAAGCGTGTCTCTCCAGTGGCCCTGACCTCCTGGGACGAGGCTACATGGAAGCCGCCTGTAGCTCACGGGGAGACGGCTCTGCTTTCCAGCTTAAACGACGCGCTGTTTGACATCTTCACCATCCTGGGAAGTAAGTGGAGTGTACAGAAGAACAGAAGTAAAAGGGCAAAGTACAAGACAGGCGCTTGACAGCCCGAAGAGCCGCAGTAAGGGGGAGATGGACAGCAGGGCTCTGTGCGGTGTGTACAGTCGTCTGATTTCAAGGTGTGCGGCGCGTGACAGGTTCTGCACGCGCTCAGGGTAAACTAGGCAGGTGCGATTCCTTTCCTGCGAATAAATTCAACACATTTGCACCTTTGTAATGCAACTCTTGTTGTCTATGCATCATTAGCCAAAGGCAAAGTGTGAAATGTAATTGTGTTGAGTACAGACTCGTCATCGGGGCAGGTAACCATGCCTACGGACATGGCACGCGCCCGCAAAGTGCCGGACAGGTGAGCGCCGCGCTAATTATTTATGCGAGCTGACGTCACAGCAGGGAAGACGGTTCGCCGTCAATCCGAATCACGGAGTCCGACGGAAATGCCGCGAGCCATCGCGCGGCGTCAACTAGGGCCTCGGAGAATCCGGTATCAGGAAAGATAAGAGCGGCGGGGATTACAGATAGCGGGGAGGGGGGGGGGTGCGCGATACGAGGCCTGACGTCTGGCTTTCCAGACACTGCGGCAGGAAGCCAGACAGTCACCTGAGCGCTATTGCTCCCGTTATTTCATTATCGCCAGGCTGCTTCAGCTCCGCCTGACACCCCCTCCCCCATAATGATTAAAGGGCTTTAATACTGATGGAGGAATGAAAAAAGCGATGCGCTGCCCTCCGTGTCGTGATTTCCTGGGGAGAAAAAAAATACTCAGGCTAATCTAAGCCACAGTGAAATTAAAATAAGATCAGATGTCTTTATTAGTTTGGAGGGGTGCTGTCCGCTCGGGGAAGGCATTGCGACTCCCAAAAACGCGGAGGATCAAATGCAGGAATTTATTTATACCTGGGTTTCTTGTGGTGTGACCAGTAACCGGGTGTCATGCGAAACACTTGTCTAAGGCACGAAAATTAACTTCATGCAGTTTGGCAAAATATTATGAAATTAGGAGCTAGATTTACACATTTCAATAAAATGATAAACTATGAATGTGTAAATCATTTTTAAACATATCTTGGTGAAAAAAAGTAATGAAGCTTTACCTTTCCTTTGTTTTTTTCTTAGCATTACAACACCTTGTGATGATGTTCCCAGTGTTTTTCCACATTAAGAGTGTGTATACGTCAGCAAAAACGTCTAACGTTTGTTAGATATTCTTTGAATTGTTAACTCATAGATTAACGCCCGTAGTACACAGTGAATGAAGGATAAATAAGGAAAAATGTGGTTTCTGCACATAACCCTGAAATCAGACCATAGATACGGTGATGAAAATCAAATGTAACACTAGCTGCATTTTGTGAGAAAGTAATACGGAATTGGATCGGAATTAACTTTCAGAGGACAGCAGCACTTCACAGAAAAGCAGAAAAATACTTTTACGTTTTCCTTAGTATAATTTTAATATTGTTTAATATTTCTGTAATCAAAAGTGTGAAAATAGGATTTTCAGTGGCTCTGTTTCAAAGTATACATAATCACCTTAATTTGCTAAATGAAATGACCTTCTATTGTTGGACAGACTCAGGCAGTGGCTGACAAATTAGGGCAATTTACCTTCACTTTCATTATATGAAAACAGTTTTTCTCAGATAGATAGCTACATAACTTAGTAAGGTTAATGTCATTTTAGGGGTGTACTTCAGTTACAAGATGTATCATTACAATTTGTGTTTTACTGAAATTTTCCCTTTTACTGAGACTAAGCAGGTGAGGAATAATTTGCTTTTATATGAAATTAATATACAACACAATATCGTGTGTTATTTTACAAACTGTATTGGGGCGTTAAATATTGACTGCAAACATTTTTTTGAGAAGGGACAAAACACATGAATATGGCTAACATCTTTGTTTCTCCATAATAAGTTGTGAGTAAAACATTTAGATCTGCAGTAATTAATCACATATTGTCAATGAATATAATTAAAACTTTACTGCTTGTAAATATTTTGAATATCTGAGAAAGCTGTGAAATTACGCTAGAGTGTTGAAATGTTGCCAAACTGCTGGTGATGAACGGTAGTAGTGAATTTCCAGGGAATGTCACAGGTGTCGGAATCCTTTTCCGGTATTTAATGACTGAAATCTGTACATGCTAACGATTAAAACATGTTTCGCTTGGTCAAAATGGACTGGTTTTACTTTTCATTCTAATTGCTTTCAAAGGCAAGAAGAGAATCGGGCAATTTTGCATCTGCCTTCAGCTAGCTGGGTGAATATTGTGATTCTTTTTACCTGTATGCGAAATAAGCTTTGTCACAGAACCGTTCCATGAATTATCTTCAGCGGTAATGTAAGACTGATCTAAGATATGGATAACAAAAAGGCTGGTCGCGGCTGCTTCTTTGCTGCGTGATCGCTTCGCAACCCCCCCCCCCCCCCCCCCCCCACAGTCCCCATTCGTCGTCTTGCTTCGCTCCTCCAGTTATTGCACCCCCCCCCGCACCCCGCGCACAGTCAGCAGCGCCGCTCTGGACTGGTTGTCAGGGCAACAGCATAGCTGCCAGCTGGTTCTGCTGCGGCGCTGGAGCTGCGACCGGCTTCTGCTTTAGTGGATAATTAGGACCCGTCTCGCAGGTTAGTTTTTTCCGGGGACCAGAGTTTGGGCATGACCTGTGGGCAACTCCTCTTTACCGCCAGTGGTGAAATCCGTTAACCCGTTCAGGCCCCTAGTGTCCAGGTCTGCAGAGTCCTTACGGCAGAGACGGTGGTTTTGGATATTTTGTTGGAACACATATTCGGACACAAGTGGGTTCCCTCCCAGGCCAACTACAGTCTGCTCTGGGCGGGTCTGTAGTTGCATGGGAGCTAAAGATGAAAAGGCAGAAGTGGGACCCGTTTCATTTGTGAAGTCCTCTAGAAACCCAGACGGTGCCCCCAAGTCCTTGAAGAAATATGCTTGATTTCATTGGTTCCCATCCTGTGCATGACCTCCTTGAGTTTATTCAAGGTCTGATCACAGCCTCGATTGCAGGAGTTGGCATCTTACAATGATGCTTTCCTGTGCATCCCGTGCCTAATTCAGAAATTTACCATTAAGAGGCCACATCACTTCGAAACGTATGCAGGTGTCAAACAAAATCTCATTAACATCCTACTTGAATTTGGGGTTGGGGTTTCTCGGGGTCACTTTGTTAACACACTGCAGCAACGATGTAATCTGTTATATCAGGAACAAGACTGCATCTCTCATATACATATATTCCTAATATTATCCAATGAGGCTCTTATAAATCGAACAAAAGGTGCTCTTTGCCTGTAGTAAAGACAATATCATTGGTCTTGTAAGAGATGAGCAAATTAAAACAGAACATTGCATTTCAAGCGTTATATTTCTGACAGTAATAATACTGAAGCTGTTTCTATTCTCTTGTTTGCAATACATATTCAGTATTGTCTCTCATATTAATTCTGTGCCATTTGCCTCGCCTGTGAAAGGGAATGAAATGGCAGGGTGTCTGAAACCTGCAACATTTATTGTGGGGGGTGGACGCGGGGGGGTGTGCGGGCTCGGGAGCCACAAGAATGCTCTTAAACGGAGCCCAGGGCCTGTTTGACGGTTAGAGCCATCGTCTGACCTCGCTGCAGTTAACTTTAAACAACGGTATACATTCCAGTCCTGGCGTCCTGCCCTCCGAGCTGGTGGCTGTAGCCACCCCTCAAAAACCAAAGAAGCCCACCAACCCCCCCCAACCTCTGTTCCTGCCAGACCAGCGGGGACAATGAATTTTAGCCCCGCTGCGCTGGTTTCCACATTCAGGCTGCCAAGCATGTGGCAGGAGTGAGGGCGTGGGGCCAAGGAGCAGACGTGGTCTGTTGGTGGATTGGGGGGGGGACAGGCGGGTGGTGGGCAGGGGGGGGGGGGGGGGTACTGGGAGGAAGAAACTCCAGACTCCCCTGGGGGCAAAACGGAAGAAAGGTGAGGTGCCTGCTGACCTTTTACCCCCGAGACTGTGCATGTCTGACACACACATGCACACTAACAGGAACACGCCCCCTGCCCCAGCCGTTACTCTTCTCCTTAAAAGGGCATGATCATCCCCAAAAGAGTATCTTTCACACGGTGAGATTCTCACATACGTACATCTCCTACCTCGCACAGGAAAAGCATCCGCACTCGCCGCGCACACAGTTCCATCAGTAAACGTCTGTCTCCAATCTGGGGTCTCTTTGGAAAGTGACCTGGCTGTCGCACTTCCAGCCTGAAAGTCGAACATGTGGAGAAGTATGAAGAATTGCATTTCATACAATTATACCCTGATCAGCATATCAAAAAAGATATTTTTTAACTGATATACTTATAGAACAATAATTTAAATATATAATATATATATATATATATATACAACCAGAAATGAATAATTGTTATGCAATATTTATAATGGAGTTTCAGCATAAGGGATTTATTATGACTATTGTGAGAGTAATTATGCACCTTATGTAATAAATCGTAGCGCGAGAAATAAATGAGGTTTTCATCTCGGAGTAAAAGCCCTGACGTGTATTTTCATTTCCGATGATTTTTACACCTCCTGTTTTCAGCCACCAGCGTGCCGCAGGTTTATGGATTGCTGCGACCGTGTCCCTGCTGGCAGGAAAATACCACGGAAACTTCCGGAAGGGATAAAAACGGATAACCTGAGGTGGGATGTAGCTGTGTGCCGGGGGCCTTGTGTGCGTTAATAGGAGAAATGGCATGAAACGCTGGGGTGGGGGGGAGTGCTGGTGTACGGACACACAAAGAGTCCCTCGCCTCGCCCGACGCTCAGCCCCAGCACCCGAGTCCTGGTGGTCTCCCAGAGGAGCCATCCATCTCCCTGTCACAGCCCCCACCCCTCGGCCTCAGCCGCACCCCCTCCCGCCCCCTCACGCACTGCGGGGAAGGCCAGCAGACAGCATCTGAGCACCAGCGACAGGGACAGAATCCTAATGTGTTGGCGCAGGCAGGGAATGCGGGCGGTGAGAACAAAGCACTTTGAGAGGCATCTGAGGTGCCGTCGCCGGGGAGGATGCTGACGGCGACACCTGGGACGGCACCGGCCGCGGACCGTCAGCGAGCGACGGATTCACCTAGCTGGATTCGGAATCGATTTGTGCCCAGATCACACGCGACTGTTCGCCGACCTGCCTGCAGCCACATCCCTAATCATTATTTTGACTTTGCTACATTGTGTTGCCATTTGAAAAGGCTTTATTTGTCCTAAAGCCGATTGAGATCTTTTCGTTCCAAAGAGGTTCTCAATATCTATCGAAAAAACCCCTCGCGCCTTAGCCCAAAAGTATGATAAGGGCAGTGACAATTCTAGATAAAACGTGGGGTATTAATCTGTACGACGGGAGCATATGAGTCTGACGGCTTGCCTACTGGTAGCCACAGATACCCAGAGCTAACACTGGATGCGTTCTGCGGGTCCGAGGACGATGACAAACAGCCTTCATTATCTGCTGCTCTGGAGTCTCTCCTGGACATTTCTGTGCCATTCCAGGTCCGTCTGCCTTTAAAGCATCTTCTAGCTTCCTTCTGCCCCTCCCATCGGCTAAATTAAACATAATTAATGCTCCATTTTCCCAGAGTTATTCCCAAATGTAGAATGTAAATATTTCCCCAGCACCGGTATGATATCAGAAAGGTTGTGCTGGGTCCCCCTGCCTGTAAATGTTTATTTGTATTATTTTTTTGTAAATATATTACCACAGAAAACAGAATCCACCCCCATCCTTTACCGAGTCTTTCTCTTTGTCGTTAAAATAAATCTGGTGCATTTTATTTATAGTGGAAAAGTAATGGTTCTTCGAATGTTCCTTGCATAATTAGGCCAAAATTGCAAAGTGCAGGATGGGGAGATGATATCAGAGTAATCTATCTTTTATATGAGTTGTTCCGTGTGCATTGAGAGAGGTCCTAAGCTTGGAAAACTTCAAGCTCATGGTTTAGACACAGAATTCATGCTGTACTGAGGGAACGATGCCCCTTTGCCGGCCCCCGCTAATTAGGGACTATCCGGCACTGGGCTGCTGAAATAGCACCGCTCTTTTTGAACCATTTTGAACAGACTGATCACTCTTGGTCTCTTTTTCTCTTAAGTAAAATACACATTTATTTTATCATGTCGCTTCTGGGTTTGGTATTTCAAATGTAGCTGCAGTTATTCTGTTTTTTTGTTGTACCGTACATCCCATTGATTTCTTTTTTTTTCCCACCCGCAGACAAGAGAAGGCTGTCGTGAGTCTGAGCTTGTGTGTTTTGGATGTTCCAGATATATCTAGAAAATTCCCCCTTCGCTAAAAATCATGGGGAGGGAATTTTTCTGTCTCCCTTCAAAAAAATGGGTGGGTGGGCGGGGGGGGGGGGGGGGGGGGGGGAACAGAAACGTTCAGGACGAGAAAACAAGTTAATCTCTGAACTCACGCGACCTGTCCGAGCCACTGGGCCAGGCCCTGAAATCAAAACTGGTTCCACACAAAGGCGGCTTTGATTTCTGGGGAGTTAAGTAAACACCCTGCTGTTTCTCCTTATCAAAACTGCTGACGGTTTTCCTGAAGTTTGTTGCCTGAAGGGCTTTCACACACGAAAAACAGCATTTGCACATGGCGGACGGCCAGCTTCCCACTGCTGCAAATGAAAAAAACAAAAAAAAAAAAAACAAAATAAACAGCTGCTATGGAGACATTTATATTTAAGACATATTTGTATACAACCACACAAAGTATTTTCCTCATGTAATTGGGTTTGCTCCCCTTGAGGTCCTTGCTCTTTTAGCCTCCAGGTTCCAGAATGCTGTGGGAGTCCCTGTAGTCCACTGTGTGTACCAGTCAGGAGGGCACTGAAGTATATATTTAGGTCTTTTTGCTTTTGCCTTCTGAACTCTATGAGTTTACAGCCTCCAGGTCCCAGAATGCTGTGGGAGATCCTGTAGTCCAATGTGCTTCCATATCACATGACCACAGATTCATTCATACTGCTTCTGTGGATTCACCATGTATGAACACTGAACGTCGTATCTCGATATCTAGGAAAGGGGTAAGGGGGGGAAATAACAGTGTGTGTGTGTGTGTGTGTGGGGGGGGGTATTGTATTACAATTAAGCAAAGTTCCTAAAGATCCATGACAATGCTGACATTTTTAATATGAAATAGGATTTCAGCTGGGAATCTGGATGAAATCCTACTGGTCACATGATTTGAGGCCCATATGACGTTGGTCCGGCAGAGAGTTCAAGTTCACAGCACGTTCTGACTCAACACCGAGTTCGTCCACGGAAGATGAACGTCTCATACTCTGCATCTCCTCACATGGGATTCTCCAGTCACGAACACCTTTCCATTGGCAGTACCCCTGGAATCGGAATCTGGCGGCTGACATCTGCATCCGCCCACACTTCATGACCTTCTGTGTTTGGTCATACGCGTATCACCACCATGTTTTTCAGGGTGAGAGGTTTCTCTCTTCTTGTTGCACGGCTACAGTCTGGTCAAGTTCTTTATGGCAAAAAGGCCAGCCTGGTTCTTCAGCACGATACAGAGAAGGGCCATCACTGACTCAATGAAGGCTTGATTAAAGATCTATTGATTTAAGCACACCTTCACCACAGTGGACCTTGGATCCCAAGGCCATTGAGATGATTTATTGATTTCTTTTCTCCTTTAGCTGGGAGAAGGAGCATAGCAAGTACTTTCAGATGGGGTGCAAACTCCTGGCGCGTCCTCAGACCCTGACAACAAGGCAGCTCACCGCCTTGGGCTCATACCGCTACCCAGTTAGCTGGCGTCTCCTCCTGTGTACCCTTAACACAGTTTCCTGCTTGCGACATCAGTTGGAGAATAGACCCAACAACCATGAACGTCACTGACGTTTGTTTAGAGGGTATAATTGCACCAAGCTCATGATATAAGTCAATACCTAATTTTGAAAAAAAAGGTAACGCATTTAAAATGATGTTTTTAATGACTTTTCTATAATTGTTGTGCTACAACGTACGTGACTGACTCAAATAATAATGAAAGAAAAACCTTTTTTTTTTATTTCTTAGTATGCTTTACATGCATACTACAATAGGCGCAATTGATGAACTGTGTGAATTTAAATGGCACAATTTGTGTTCGCGATGTCGTCGCAGCGACTTTTTAATTACTCATTGCTTGCAGCAATATTGTTTGTTTATACAGATAAGCAATTACCGTGCAATTAGATAAGTTACTACAGGGAAATGATATAAATGATACTAGGTGCATAGTGCCGGCGATGTGGATTTAACACTGAGGGTGTTTATTTCAGTCCTTGAATTAACACTGCCAATTTCACTCTGCCTTATTGCCTACATTAACACGGCTCTTTCTTTAGCCCACCGATTTAAAAAAATTCTTTAATTACTTAATCTTATGCCGCATAAGAAACAGCCAGCACCTTATTAAAAATGCGGCCGGTTTACCCTTGGCGTCAGTCAGGACAGCCTTCCTCCGGACTCTGTGAACCCGGTGCTGCTCCAAGTCCGAGTCGCCTCGGACTTTTCTGCTCAGCCTCCAGCCTTTGTTTGGGTTGCTATGGCAGCCCGGCATTCAGGTTGGCCTCGACCGGAACGCCAAGGAGGCAGAGGGAGCGGGGTGGTGTGGTAAGGGTCCACCAGG
Organism: Brienomyrus brachyistius; assembly: GCF_023856365.1. NCBI lineage: Eukaryota > Metazoa > Chordata > Actinopteri > Osteoglossiformes > Mormyridae > Brienomyrus > Brienomyrus brachyistius. The sequence continues at coordinate 1,940,176 of NW_026042334.1, read as the reverse complement.
GAGGGAGTTAATGAGTACCCCCCCCCTCCCCACTGCCACAACCACCACCAACCCCAGAGACACTCCAGTCAAGTCGATGCAGAAACAGGACCTCCAGACACCTGATGGAAGAGGCTTCTGGGACTGGGCTAATCCAAAGGACACGCCACAAAGCAGCCCCCTTTCGAAAGGTCACAGGGATCAATCCGGCCGAGCCTAAAACAAACACACGGCCACCCGCTGGCCCGGCGCGGAGACGGGTCCCGTCCCTGACAGGAAGGTGATAGATCCTGGGAACAGGGCAGGTAGATGCCCACAGACACCGAGTAAGAGGTATCTGAAAGCATTGTCTTTTCAAACGCAGTTCGGTTGCTTAGAGCAGCTGTCTGAAGGCAGCAGTCTGAGCTGGGCGAGGAAGGAAGAGCAGCCGGTGTCACTAAAGCACGACACGCTTTGGCGCTTCAGCCGCATTCCGGTTAGGTCGCAATTAGAAATTTCATTAAAGTTCATTATCGTTTGAAATCCCCGCGACTGTGTGCAAACCTGGCCAAGACTGTCTCATGTATAACCATGAACAAAACCACAGGGCTTATCTAGGCGGGTCATGCTTCTGCTCCTGACGCCAAGACTTCCTGGAAATCATGTAAGGCAAACGAAAGCAAAGTGTGTCCGGGGGGACGCTCCTGCATGGCGGACTATGTCAGCTGATGGTTAACCTAGGGTGTCCCGTCGATTGTGCACCTACTGCTCTTATTTGTATGCTTAATTTAGTTATGGCTACAGTACCAAAAATCATTCTTCTGTTGCCCGTGTTGCCCATCTATATTTTTCTGCACCGAGTGATCAAAGGTAAGGATCGGTTAAAAGTGTGTGACGTCCAGAGGAGGTTGGTGATGTGCACTGAATACAATAATTAACTCCGATATCACATGCTTTTATGGACATGGAAAAACAACCCCACTGTTTATATCTAACATTTACAGTTTATCTGTGTGTCTGTGTTCCCACAGGAATATTTATTGCTCTAAGCTATTTTATTTTATTTTTTCCGAGGGGGAACACAGAATATGTCATTTGTAATTCAAGAAGATACCTTTTGTCTTTCTAATTATTGCCCCCCAAAATTGTTATTGTTGAGTTACAGAGTCTTAGTGATGAGATATCAGTGTGGTACATGATAAACGATCAAGACATATCCCAGGTCAGGCGAGGGAGTCAATAAGATATGAGAATAAACTGATTTGTTATATGCCGTAACATGCTAAAATGAGATTCCCCAGACCCTGCAGAGATCTATTTTTTAGATCCGGCTGAAGCTTCAGCAACAGTACAGAATAAAATCTGAGAAACCTGTGTGGCAAATCTCTCATCATGACAGGAAAGACAGGGATCTTACCGTTGCTGACCCTTTCCTCTGGACTTTCAGATGAAAATTTACATCTGCAGAAAACACAGTTCTTAATTAATTATAAATACTCTTACTTTAACAGGCAGTTTTCCAATAAACCAACAAAAACATTGAACCCTGAAGGCAGAACATACTCAGGTCTGACAGAGATGCCAGAATTCAAATTCTGATTTATAGCTAACAAGACAAGAGCAACAGCTGAAAATACTCACAAGAGGTCTTCTAGTTATTCATTTTAAAAATGCCTGGCTTCACCTGCATCCAAGCCCCGAAGATAAATGTCTCGTCCACAAATATTTTGGTCAAAAGAGCATGAGCATTTTGGACACCCGGGTGAGATTTTGACTGAGGTAACACTGATTAATCGTGCTGTTTTAGCACAGCTGATGAGATTTTCTTCTCTGCATAACATGAGGTCTGAAAAATTCTTCCCTTTGACAGCAAAGAGTCACATATCATGCCGCCGGTGAGAACACTTCGTGGGAACAGCCTGATGGGTCGTTTGTGAAACCGTGGTATATAGACATCTTTTTAGGGTGGGGGAATAATATCACTAAGAATCAAGCAGAGCAAACCATAAATCAGTGGGAAGCTGTTTCTCTAGTATTGTTAGAGTATTGTCAGTGTTTTAACATGTAACTGGTAATGGTTCCCACAGATCGCACGCAAATGGACCGGGAAAAATTGGGTACAATCACACCAAGCCAGTATAAATAGCTACTGGTGATAGTTCTCCAACCAGATATACCTTTCAATGATCAGGTTCATTATTTTATTTTGGCTTTTCCTCTATGTTATGATAAATATCACAAGCTGAATAAGACAGTATTTTTTTAAAAAATGTGCTTTGCATCACTTTATGGGACAGTGTGATTTGGCAAAAGTAGTCAAGCATACATGCCTCCTGATGCCAGATTTACCCCATATGAATATATGTTTTCCGCACAATTGAATTTATGTTAATCTACTGTCAACATGGCGAATTAGCCAGATTTGTCTCGAACAGCATTTTTTTCTTGCCTCTGTTTGTGTTTTTGTAATGCTATCCGAGGCATTCAAATCCAACCAAGAGGCACGGCAAAGAGCAAAATGCATGACACAGGATTCGTCTACAGTCTATATTAAGTCGTTAGAGAAATTTACTGCAAGGGATTACAGATCTGTGACAAACTTCCAAAAAGGTGTCAGAGGCTAATATGGCGGCGGTGTGTAACAAATGGGTTGGGGTCTTCATCCAGTCTCAGATTCAGTCTTCGTGTTTAATTGCTTACCATAAATAGAAGAGTAGTTGTAAGGCTGCCATTAATGGTTTAAGAAGTTTTTCCTCTCTCTACCCACCTCAAGGCAAAACTTAACCATAAACTGATTGGTATAGTTCATTTTCCTCAAGATAATAAAAGTGAAAAAATAAAAATCACCAATATCCAGCTGAAACAAGCAGGCTATCGGTTTCTAATTGTTTCTAATGGGACAGTAGGTCTCCCCAGTGGAGAAACATTCCACAATACAACAATGGAGCTGTTCCATGATCCATTTTAATACAAAGGAATATTTACCCCAGTCTTTTACAGGGTTTATCCAGGTGTGTGGCCTGTGCTGTCTGGGATAGGCTCCAGATCACCTGCAACACTAACAAAGATAAGCAGTTAGATGGGTGGGTGGGTGAATGGATGGATGGAAATCCATCCTTCCACAACTGTTTATCCAAATCAGGGCCAGGGTAAACATTTAAACATTTTAATAAAATTTGATTGGCGGACAGCTGAACCGCTCCATTTGGGCAGGATGGCTACGAGACAGCAGTGATACTTTCCCCGTGGTTCAGCCATCAGGTGATCTGCCAATACATAATGTCTGCCAGTTAATACAAATTGAAACCGATTGATGAGGTCTATTGATTTCAGCTAGAGGAGCCACCCAGGCAGTCTGTAAGAATACTTTCAGTGAACTCACATGGGCTCATTGTGACCTGCAAAAAAGGATTTGTTAATTTGTTAATTCTTTCTGGTTTGCTGTGATTCTATTTGTTTAGAAGAACTTGTATAATGAAATTAGCTATGCAAAAAAAATACAAGCTTTTTTCTCTTTGGTTTCAATTTGCAACAACATTTCAAAAGGAGCTTAACTGTCGTTTTTGCAGTTAGACTCTGTGTAGTTTACTGTTAGCATATTTAAAACAAAATGGCCACCACACACCAGCGTCACAGAGAGAATTACATTGTTAGCAGATATTCCCCCAGTGCCCATTAGAATGGTTCCCTGTAAACCCATTTGCATGATATCGCAGAGAGTAATTTTCCACTATTACTGGTCATAATCACCTGAGCAGGCTAAGCTATCGGACGCCGGCAAGCGTCGAGAATGCGTTTTTCGATATCTTCATTTTACGTCAGCTGATAGTGAGTGACGGGCATCGGGAGATGATTCCCAAGTAGTGGCGACGTTTTGCAAGCGAAGCACGTTCTGCTGGGTTGTGGACAAGCCACTGGGGGCTGGGGCAGTAAGAGGCCACCCAAGGTGTAAGTACAGGCCAGCTCTAGTGCATTACTGCTATTGTACAGTAAGGCAAACATTAGTATTTCTTTGTTTATATGTGGTAGATAATCACATATTACACAGAAAGAAGAGGAATTATTGCAAGGATCCATTTATGGTCAAACACAGAGATTTGAGATATAAGAAGCTCAATCTATCTTGAATGTATTTACTCTTACTGCTGAATTTGTTTTAACAAGACGGGTTTTCAAAGGAAGGGTATTATATGTGCTGTCGTCTTTTCTGACCTTAAAATACTCTGAAAGTTTTCCCATTTTACAATTCCGTGAGAGACGTCCATAAACATATGGAAAGAACTTTATCTCCATCTAGTGTTAATAATTCAATATTGCAGGTACCCTTACAAATAAAAAATGGAGACGAACTGGGAAGCAAGATTGGTTAAGTTTCTGTCTAGCTATTAATTCTTCTCCTTTGTTATTATTTAGAATGTTAATAACAATGGTAATGGCATCTGTATTTCATGTAAGTTCAAATGTAATGTGTTCATAACGTCTGATAGCAATGTATAAAAGAGACTTCAATGCATTATTTTGATCCCTATAAAGTTTCGCTTTAAATGCAGAATATTAAAAATGGAGATTTTAGAAACTTGTCATAGACGAATCTTTGATTATGAATTTGCGGATATTTTTGGAAAAAAATGTTTGAACTGATTTTAATAGTATGTTAGTTTAACGCAAAAATACCTAAACTTTGACTTTTGCTGCCATCTCGTGGTCAAAATTCATGACGCACACTTCAAACTTCGGGCAAATTTTAAAGCGATTTACTAAAAATGAGTTCAAAATCAGAAGAGTCAAGAGAATGCTATTTAATTTACCATGCACCTGTCCAAAACTGAACCAAAAATATTTTCATGTTGCTTATAGGTCCATTAATTTATGTGGTCTTTAAAAACTACTTATTAGGATTACGACTCGAAACGCAGCTATAAAATACGTGCCTGCAAAGTACACCTTGTGTGAATTTGAGCCCTGCTCATAACATGACGTCAAGTCATTTATATCGTGGTCACGTTTTACCAGTTCGTTCCACCGAGATATATAAATGTCATCGTTAGGTCATGAGTGGGCCTCCGTGCATTTTTCGAGTGATAAAACAGAATTATGGGTCATACAGTCCATAACCAATTAAGAAAATCAACACAATCATTGTGTTTGGGAAGTTACAAAAGCAATCTATTAAAGACAGAGTAATAATTCAGGTCCAAAAAGAACAAATCCAGCTATTTATACTTCTCTGGACCTGAACTTTCTGCATCTGTCTTTAATGGATTACTTTTGTGAGTAACTTCCCCAATGCTATTGTCATTAGCTTCTGGCCATTGCTGGAGTGAAAGAATTGTCTTTTATGCCTCCCACAACTTGCTCTTTTTTTTTTTTTTTTTTTTTTTCCATAGACGAAGTTGTCTGCAAAGGGCTGCCATGTGTGGTGGTGCCCAGGGAGCTGGGGGTTAAGGGCCTTGCTCAGGGACCCACAGGCTGAGGCTGGGTTTGAACCTGCGACCTTCTGATTACAGGCACACAGGCTTAGCCCACTGAGCCACATGCTGCCCCCTCCTCCTACTACCAATATCAGCTTAATGCTTGTGTAATCAGTAATCAGCTTATGGGACACGGAAGGCTGCATGGCTATAGTACCATGAATAGCTTCTCACGTTAAAACAAAAAGCCTTTCTGTATCTCGCTATAACGATAATATTTTCCTGTTTTACACTTATACGTTCAACCATTACAAAGGGGAAAGGATCTCGTTATAAAGAGAAAACGGCCAAATTTGTCATGGAGGCAGGAATCCACTTCACTGGCGTCTACCACACACACACACAAAATAAATAAATAAAAAGAAGGAAGGAAGGAAATAAAACGTTTCTATTGGAAGTGAATTAGCGAAAGCAGATTTATTTGTGAAGTCAATCCATCCGTCGTGTCAATCCGTAGTGTTGACTGCAGAAAAGAAAGGCGTGTTGTGGAGTAGCAGGAACTTACAGAGCAAGTGTGTGAAGAAATGAAAGAAGATAAACGCGAATCACATGATGGAAGTGCTTTGTGTTAACACGATATTGCGGAATCAGCCTGTAACCGGGGCGGGGCTTAATGATTAAGAAGAATGAATGGAGCGAGAAAAGTCGGGGAAGAAAAATCTTCATGTAAGTGCTCAAGTGCCCAATCGGTGCTCTGCTGATCTCCCAAAACTGTCGGCGCTGCTTTGAGCGATATTATTAGAACATTTATCCCGAACTGTAACTTTGCTTTCTCCGTACAGGTGGAAGTTTGGGTATTAGAAAGGGTGGCGTGTAATGGGTGAACAGGGGCTACAGTGTTGCGGACAGACGACCTGTCTGCTGTCACGACTGCAAATTAGGATGAATGAAAATAATCATTTGTCTAAAAGTTTTTGTAGGAGGTTTTAGGGCCGAGCTGTTTAGCAGCAACGTGACAAAGAGAGAACTTGTTTGGAGCATAATAATGATTAGATTCTCAAGTTACCTGTGAATATAGGCCAGCCATTAACTGCATTTGGCACTAAAATCGTGATGAAATAATAGCAGTGTTATGTAACCTGAAACATCTCCTAAACGTTTTGCTAGGATAAGAGAGGCCTAGATAGGTAATCATACGCCGTATGGAGGCTGCCGCTTCAGCTCCAACGTTAGAGATTTCTGCAAAGTGCTAAGTGGCAATCACTCCATTAATACATACAGGTGCTTTGCATAAATCGTCAAAACAGATTTTTTTTTATGCATTAAGTTTATTTTTCAAGTATATCATGGTGATTCAAGGTCAACCAATTATGAAAGTCTTATACAGACAGGGTTTTCATTTTTAAACTGTAAACCATCCGACCAGAAGGGTGCAGTATCTTATCACATAAATGTCCGACATTTCACACAATGCTCATCAAGAAAAAAGATGTCGAAAAATGTCTTTGAATTAGCTTGATCACACACACACGCACAAATTTTGCAGTGTCTCCTATTATTTCTTTCCCTTTTGAGGTGATAATCAGTTCTCTTGCTGCATTTTGGCCAGAAACTTTAACCAGCCTCCGAGGACACTGTGTGTTTGTGGCTGGAGAATGGCGGCATTTTGCCCTGGTGAAGGATAACTTGTACTTCCTTCCATAAACGGCCCGTGTGCATCCAGAAATTTGAAAATGTCTCTCTGGGTTTAAGTTTCAGTCTTTTACCTGACTTATTTCCATATTTGAGCCTGGCCCATATGGAAGCTGAGCCCGGCAGTCCGAGGTCTCACAGAGCCGTCGCTGATCTGCCTTGACCCGTCCCTTGTCTTTCTGGATACCATGGTGATGCACGCAGCCCTGCAAGCTGTTAACTCTCTGCTGAGCCAGACTTTCAGCTCCTCTGGAGTTTTGGGAAACGCGATGCCCAGCGCAGTCCTTCAGGTGCCAGGCATGACACTGTGTTTACGGCAAGGGTGGTATTGCTCTGCTGTCCTCAAACGATCCCCGCTGAGCCCCCACCCTGCCAAATTAAATCAGACCTTCCGCTCAAGCCAAATGGTAATACTGCACATGGAATAGATGGGGGGGGGGAGGGACTTTATCTCAAGCCTTCTCCCCCAGGGTGCACTACTTGGGAGGCTTGTTTGTTGTTGCTGGGCAACAGTTTCTTCGTCATGGGGGTGTGTGGGGTTTTCTAAAGGAAACGCAGGTGATTGATGAACCATAGAAAAGAACGGCAGCCTGGCACAGAGCTGATAAAGCAGTGGGATGCTTCATCCGTAATCCCAAGCGTCCCGGGGCATCCACCGAGGATTGCCTGGACCCAGCCGCACCCAACGCGGGGACCATCTCATGGGCATCCGTTCTGCCGCCTCCGAGACGCCGGAAAAGAGCAATGGTCTTCATTAACTGGAAATATGCCATTTGAATTCAGAAGCAGTGAACCCCTTAAGGCATGCCCCCAACCCTTGGCTCACAGTGGGAAGGGGGGCAGGATATTTGCACGGATGTCCGGTTAGCAGGGTACAAAGATGGGCTGCTAAACTTTACCTGAAAACTGAGACTGCTGACAGCACAGTTTTTAGCTTCCAGGACCTTCACTTACTTATCCTTTGTCTTGGAATCTTTAATTATGTATGAATACAATGTGGAGGGATCTTATTAAAAGCAAGGGTGTAGAATTTCAGCCCCCTCCCCCTAAACACACATGCTCCCACAATATTGGTAGAGACATGTCCCTACCATCCACATTGTAATTCCTCCACCCCCACCCCCACTCCCCGCCGCTGAAACTCCAAAGTATGGCAGTGGGGTCCGTTCAGCCGTGATGGCAGTGGATTTCAATCCAAAATTATGTATGCACCATAAAATCCTAATATCGCAGAGGGGCTCCAACCAATTAGCTGCTCAAAAGGGTGGAGTATTTCTGAGTGCCAGCATGACATGTGTTCGCGGTAAGATGGAAATTTTTTTGCAGGACCTTGGACTGTGAAAGGAGACACGGGGAGAAGATGAAATTCCGACAAACAAAGAGCAGGGATTCGAACCCCCAGCCGCAGAGGCAATAGTGCTCTCCACTTTGAGTCTTTCAAAAGAGATAAAGGGTAAAGCAACATCACTGAAAAGCTGCCAGTTATGTGAACTCAGCTTCGTCTCATACTTACCAGCAGTACTGCATTAAAAAAAAAAACCCAGCTGGAAATTTAAATGCTCTTTCATCTGGTTCTGAGGTTAATCAGGCTGTGTGGGAGGTTTGGGGAGGGGGAACTGAGCACTCATTTGTCTGCTGGTCCTGGAGGTGCTTGTTAGCGTGCCAGGTGCCAGGTGAGTAAGAAGTTCCATTGATCTCTGGAATAGATGGAAGCTACACGTGAGTCTCCATCAGCTTTCCTGGTTCTGGGGCTGTTCATCCAGTTGTCGCCAATGCATTGAGGACGTCGCCCTCACAGTGAACGCAATCCATACATCTCCCATGAGTTTAGAACACTGGGAACGGAACATTCTAAGCTCCATATAAATCACTGAGGAGCTCTTCCCCTCAGTGAAAGTGATCCATACATCTCCCATTAGTTTATAACAATGGAAACGGAACGTTCCAAGATCAGTATACATCACTGTGGAGCTCTAATTCACAGCGAAAAGTGATGTACCCATCATCAGTACAGATCGCTGCATCGGCGATCAGTGTTTTCGAATAAACATCTGCTTTTCTGTATCCCTGAACGGCTCAGTAATCAAGTTATTCTCTCTTAGGTGAAACTGCTTACATTTCATGACCACCTTGGTGGGGTTCGAAAGACAGCGTTAGTTTGCAATTATACATCGCCAGTTTTTTGAAATTGCCGTGAAGGAATGAAAGGACTGGAATTAATTCGGCCACTTTATTTTCGCTTACTGCGACCTTGTGGAGAAATGTCACGCACCATTTTATACATTTACTGCTGTCATAAAAAAAGAATATTTCTCAGGACTTTTTGTAATTGGTGAAGCGTTCCCAAGCTATTAAAAAGACATAAAATAATAACTTCCTTGTTGTTAAGCCATGTATGACAGACGAAGTTTATCAGTTTCTTCTTGTCTCCTCACGTAGCATGTTTAGAAAAATAATTTCCAAATAATTTCCGTAGGAAGCCAGTAACCCTTCATTTTGTGTGCTGAGTCACATCGTCACACGCTTTAGTTTTTTTTTTTTTTTTTAAGCTGCATGTTTACATTCATATATAATAAATCTTCCCTCTCGTCAAAAACACGGTGCAGAAAACGAGGGAAAATGGTGAAGATGGAGGTGATTTCAGAAAAAGCACTGGAGCCAGAATTATTGAAATCTTATGGGCACGTTTTGCATTTTGTCAGTCCGGTTCTGCTTTTGTGGGCTTTCCAATCACAGGCAGCAAGCACCGGTCCATTTAAATTTCACCGACAAATGATTCCTTTGCCCAATACTACGTTTAAATGGTACACACCCTAAACAGAGAGCTACATAACAGAGCTCCATTGCATTCTGAATAACACAACAGCAAAACAATTTTCAGTATGCCCTGCCTTTGAATGAGAAGCAAATAAAAATATGCTAGGCCCCAGATTCATGAAACACAAAGGGGACCAAAACGCTAAAGTGATTTAACAGAAATCTAGTCAGAGTCAATTCAGATTCTGTGAATGGTTTTTTTTATCATAAGAAGCTTGTTTTTGGCTGTTTTGCTTCGCGTACTATTATATGAAAGCAGAACCTTCAAAGCAGTGGGATAGCTGAACGTGAGCTATATCTGCCGTCGCATACTGACATGGACTCCATTTGACATAGCTAGCTCAATTCGTGATGTCTGTGTTTCCAAGTCAAATCGGTTTGCAGTCCCACGCAAGGCCAGCAGAGGGCTGCCAAGAATTCAGTGTTGACTTTCAGCAGTGTCCGGTCGCTGACCCCTATTTTAAAGTCTCTATAAAGGCCTGGACCATAGTGATTCTCACACATCAGAAATGTCTCATCCTACATTTCATCATTATTATTCTGCAAGCTGTTAGGTTATTCTGTGAGCCCTCAGGTTATTCTGTGAGCCGTTAAGTTATTCTGTGAGCCCTCTGGTTATTCTGTGAGCCCTCAGGTTATTCTGTGAGCCGTTAAGTTATTCTGTGAGCCCTCTGGTTATTCTGTGAGCCCTCAGGTTATTCTGTGAGCCGTTAAGTTATTCTGTGAGCCCTCTGGTTATTCTGTGAGCCCTCAGGTTATTCTGTGAGCCCTCAGGTTATTCTGTGAGCCGTTAAGTTATTCTGTGAGCCCTCAGGTTATTCTGTGAGCTGTTAGGTTAGCTGTTAGGTTATTCTGTGAGCTGTTAGGTTATTCTGTGAGCCGTTAGGTTATTCTGTGAGCTGTTAGAATATTCTATGAGCCATTACATTATTCTGCAAGCTGTTAGGTTGAATGCTTCCACCATGTTGCAGATTAATTGGAACATCCAGACTGTGCATATTTGACCTAGAAAACAGCTAATCATCCTCTAGATTTGTCACAGCAAACATGGAAGGTTTCATTACTGTACTGTTGTTGTGAAAGGTCAAACAAGGGCTCATTTAATAAAAGCTATATAAACACAGGGACCTTAGGAAAGATTTTGATATTTTTAGTTGCTTGATAAGGGTGGGCGTGGTGGCACAGTGGTTTGCACTGTTACCTCTCACTTCTGGGAGTCCCCAGTGTGTGGATCTCGCATCTTCTCCCTGTGTTGTCATGTGATTTTCTCTAGACATAACGGTTCGTGTAAATAACCAACAGGATCAGCCATTCTAGCGCTTCTCCTCGCCGGTTACCTTGGTCAGCAGTACCTGCCTCCCCCAAAGCCTAAGGTGATCGGTTTGGACTTGGGGACCACGTTCTGCTCCGTGGAAGTTTTCCACGCAGGGACCGGCGACGTGGAGGTCATCGGCGACCAGGAGGGCCGGAAGAGCATTCCCAGTGTGGTGTCGTTCACCGCCACGGACATCCACGCAGGCTACGAGGGGCAGGAGCTAGCGGACAACAATCCCCACAACACCATTTATGATGCCAAGCGGTTCATTGGGAAAATTTTTGAGCCAGAGGGCTTGGAAGAAGAAAGTTCCCGTTATCAATTCAAGGTAGTTAACTGGAAAGTCTTTAAAAGTTTATTAATTATACAAAACGTCTATGTACAAATAATTTAATTTTAAACTCATGGGACTTAAAAATGCCCTGAGGGCTGAACGGAAGATGATTGGCTGAGAAAGACAACCAATCAGATTGTAGAGGAAGTGGGTCCACCAACTAGAGAAGGTGGCACCAACACAGTGTATCCCTAGACAGTCCACTTTTTTGCTCCCTCCCGGCTCCCAACACACCTGTAGCAGGTATTCGTGTTCTTCTTTGTTCAATTCTTTGGTTCAGGCAGGAGGGGGCAAAAATGCAAAATGTCCAGGGGTCCTTGAGGACTGTGTTGAGAAACAGAGGTATAACCCCAGTCTCAACAATATTCCCTGGTCAACGGTTGATATATATATCAATATACTTCACACATGTAGGAGCAGGATGCAGATAAAGCTTTTGTTTAAATGTCATTTGAAAATTAATGAGAATCCAAAGAATTCTTTCCCCGAAATCCCCATATGCTGATTGTACGGTGTAGTAATCGGTAAATAAACGCTGAGAACCTTCCAGACTTCCACCACGCAGTTTTTGCTTTACGCCTTGTATATTTACATATTTGCATAATATTAATGCTTCATGTTTTTTTTTGCTGTGACAGCAAGCTTCACGTACTATTCAAGGAATGTAACTAGATAAAAGTACTGCTGGGCAGACTGCAGAAAAGGTTTTGCTGCACTGCATGAAAATATCTTTAAAACATTCAGCCCTGTAAAATGTTAAATGGATACCATCCCAAGCTCACTTTTGATGAAAGCATCTGTAGTATGTTCTAGATGTTACCATTCCAGCCTCACTGTTGCGGAGTGATTGGCATTCCAATGAGTTTAGAACATTCCAGAACATTCTACTCCTGCGTGGAGGCTGCGTGTTAGGATGTCCTTCATAGAATTTACAATTTTTTTTTATCTCAGTAGACCTGCTTAGTAACTGCGGGCAAATATAACAAGAAAACCAAAGCTAAGTAGATTTCACACTGAAAATGTTAATGACACCATCAATACAAAAAATCTCATTCTGGTATTGTACTTGTTCCTTGTTTCATAAATGGTCTATACTGGACTGTACCATTGTCTAAGATCCTAGCCTGCAGGACACAGTGACCCCACCCTTCAACTTTCATCCCTTTATCACCCCTCTTGGGCGACTTGTCTTCATGTAAGCTCTATGTAGGTGTCCATCGGGGTGTGGGTTTGTGGCCAGGCCTGCAAGCAGTCGTATTGCACAGACAGGAAAGTTGCTATGACTCCGTAATACTTGGTAGTCGTGTCAAACACTTTGGAAAAATATTTTTCTCACTTACCACTTTAGGTTAGTGTCATACAAATTGATTTAAACTGTCAACTGAAAAAAAACGTGGCATTTTCCGCTTCTTTCTTATCAGAATGGTACACAACGCCCCTGTCCTTTCACATTCACCATGTCTGCTCCACCAGACAGAAGTAAAATGTTAATTCTATGAATTTTTAATGGGGATGCACACAGTTTAGGCGACCCAGAAAATGGATGGTGAAAAATGCCAGGTCTTCTGAGTGACCTAGTTGGTGCAGACAGACTCTGGTAGCTGCGGTGTTTACTTCCGTGGCAACTGCAGGCTGAGATACCTGGACAGAAAGCTGCGTATGTAGCCGGTGCCAACTGTGCGGTGAGGTAATGTGAGGAGCAGCTATCAGCTGAGAGGACAGCACCCTGGAAGACATGAAGAAGAATCTATCTATCTATCTATCTATCTATCTATCTATCTATCTATCTATCTATCTATCTATCTATCTATCTATCTATCTATCTATCTATCTATCTATCTATCTATCTATCTATCTATCTATCTATCTATCTATCTATCTATCTATCTATCTATCTATCTATCTATCTGACTTAGGATTCCTGTCAAAGAATTAACACTTTTTTTTTTATAATTTCGGTGAAGCTCCTTAGTAATTTTACCATTCCAGCCTCACTCTTCCAGAATGACTGGCATTCCAATGGGTTTAGAACATTGTGGAGTTCAAATCATGTTGTGAACTTACTGCGGGGCAGGACTATTGGTGCCTAATGAAAGACGAGGACATGTGGGTTTCAGCACATAAGTATCTATCTGACAGGGGCCAGCTGAGGTGCCAGGGCTGATGCATAGCGGGAGGACTTGGCCTAAGCCAGAAACAACACTATATGACTGAAGGTTGATCGTCTACTTACTGTATATTTGCACCACTTTCATCAGTGGCTGTGGGGAGCATAAAAATAAACAAGTAATCAGAAATATGGCATAATACAAATAACACTATGGTATACATTATCAGAATAGGCTGACAAAACAAAGCAGATCTCATTTTTAAAGGTCAGGAATGGGGGAAGCGCACACTTGCTGTCAAATAAATTGATTTATAATGAGACAAAAATGACAGTGATAATGTGGGCTGGGGATGTACTTTCCCTTTATCACTGGCCTGTAGAATAGAGACAATTGAAATCTTTAGATCTCTGTCTGCAGTGAGCTGGCGGGAGGTGGAACGACAGCAAAGGGCTAGATTTGGGTAGGCGCTTGCGTTGCCATGGCGATTGATTACCTGCCCCAACTCTTACAGCCACCGCGGTTAATGGAAACCAGCTGGCCCTGATTGGCCTCATTTTCTTATTAGGACTTAAACAGGTTCCGCTGGGCTGGTCTGGGAGACTTTGGGGGGTCTGGGAGCAGCTTCTGGTGAGTAATGTGGGTTTGCTAGATGGTTTGGCTCATGTAGCACTGGTTCCTTTGGATATGCTTTGAATTCTGTGCCCTTGACCTTATTACATACCTGTATTTTCTTCAGTAAGGTGCTACATTTGGTTGAATCTTGGTGTGTGGGATCTCCTCTCCTTCTGTATTGTATAATTCTTCATGCGGATGGCATTGTTTATTGTTGCTATTGTATTTTTTTTTTTTGTTGTTATTTTGGATTAAGGCTTGGGATGCATACTCAAGCCCTGTGCAATTTTTTTGATATGATATTGCTGGGACTTCTCATGGTACCTCAATCTGCACTGTGGTTTTCCATCAGAGGAATGCAACTCTGTCACCGCTGATATTCAGGAGAACGTCAGCCACGCACATCTGTGGAGACGTAAACATCTGCAGCAGGTTTTAAAGTGTAGCAGAGCTAGAGGTTTTTGCCTAATGAGGCTGTGAGTTGCTGCTTTGAGATTTGGTTGGTGTGCATCTGTGTGATTTGCAGAATCATTTTCTCTGGCATGACTAGGGATACTGGCCCGATTTAGCCGGTGAGCCCCAGAATCAGTGAGATGGAGCCACTGCAAGCAGTGGGGGTGGGAGAATTAAGGAGGATGTGGAGGAGGGTCCTGATGTGACCACTTTTGATTAAGTGACTCTTTGGGAGATGCTCTGGTGTCTGTGTGGAAGTGATGCTTTTTTTTTTTCTTTTTTCCCGAGAGAAACTATTCGTCAGTTTTGGTTTTCAAAGCTTGGGCTCTGGCGAGGTGCTGGTTGGTGCCATGTGGTGTTTGTGACAAACGTGTCTTGTTTTGCTTGAGGAATCTTTGTTTTAGTCTTATGTGGTGGGAATTGGGGTTGGGGATTTTAACTGGCATCGATGTATGTGTTGTTTTTGGAGAGTGGGTGCATTGTGGGCTGGTCAGCATGCCGTATCCCAGAAGAAGCGACTCCCATCGCAGTGTGATGAACAAACAGCAGAATGACGACTTGTAGGCCCTTTGTAACTCCTGCTATGGGTGAGGCCCAACGTGAGCCGCGGCCTGTATGCTTTTGGTCTTGGCTGAGTAAGCTCAAATCATCCGGTGAAAGGCGACACAAATCCTAGAGTAAATTTTTATTTTTGGCCCACACACAACTGCCAAGTCCCATATGTAAACAAGTGTACATAAGCTATATGCAGGCTCCGAGTTTGGGAACATTCACTTCCACGGTCCTGTTCGGAATCCTGGGGAAAGAAGACATTTCTGTGGAATTTAAGTGGAATCTCATGATCAGTTCTTGACACAGTAACAATCTGCAAAGCCGAGTTTTAAAAAATAAAATATGCTTTAAGAGTTTTTTTTTTTAATTTTTTTTTTTGTGCTGACAGTGTTTTAAAGTTTGCATGTGTAATACTTTTCTCTTTAAACAAATCAGCCTATGTAAAATACCGCCTTCGACAACCTGACATGAATCTCCACACAGGTTGTGTGCTAACTAACTATGTTTTCGCACAGCAAGAGATCTGCAATGCCATCAGGGAGGCCTATCACTTCTGCCGTGGGCCTCTGCGTAAAGCCCGGACCAAAAATAAAATGAGTGAGATGTTGGTTCTAAAAACGCTGCCCACCCCCCCCGGACCGTGTACTTTCATCCACACGATTCACTCTTCCAAAGCCTACTCTGACACTCGACTTGAGAATTACGAATCGCGTCCCACGCTCTCCGAACACCTCGGCTCAGAACGCCACTTCCTTCGGGGTCTCTGACGCCCCCGGGGTTTGTAGGTGGTAGGATGGGAAGGGTGCTGTTTTCATCGTTGGACGTCACTGAGCTAATGTTTCACGTCGGAGGATATCGAACACTCGGTCCGTAGGGCAGCTGCTTAATGATTCTCCTTTTGGCTAGAGTTTGGTGTCCCCCCCCCTCCCCCCTTTTGGTCTTTGGGGGGGATTTAGCAGTATGCTTGGAGCTTTGTGTTGTGATGTTGTGTAACTGCATCTCTGGTAGCTTGGTGGCTCTGACATTTCTTTTAGCAGGTCATAAATTGCATGAGATGCAGTGGGTCTAGCTGTCAAAGAATAAAGGTTAATATGGGACCAAAGTAACACGTATTTTCCACATTTGACTTGGAGTACCTACTCATCATGTGGGGAGGTGCAGTCATGCATCCCTTCTCCATAATGTGTACCTTCACAGTGAGCCGGGGGTCCTCCAAGAAAGCAGTAATGCACGGCAAGCTACACCTTGCAGGTGTGTTATGCATAATTCACCAGTTAAGAGGGATTTCCTTCACTGAGCCGTTGAACTTTTTTTGCACGAATAACTTTTATGGACGATGTAGCTGCAGAGAACCTGAGCTCCGGAAACGTGACTGACGCTGCTGTTGCACTGGTGGCTTGGATTTCATCGTACTCTGCGATCATCACTTTTTTTTTCTCTCTCCTCTGGGTCTCTCCATGCGCTGTTTCTCTGAGGCAGTCGCCCCCCCTGTAGACTCCAAAAAGAGACGCTGCGTCATTGGATACTGGTCCGCACCCCCAGCCTGGAAAGAGGTGTGTTTTGGGCTAAATTATTCAGCTCTGAGTGCTTGTAGTGCTGACACACTGATTTGAAGGGGAAAATTAATATTGCACAAGCAGAGCGGGTTAATAATGAGTCGAAGGCAGAGGAAATCACGCAGAAAGTTAGTTTGCTGCATGCCACTGTTCTCTCCATCAATCTCTGCTGCCATAGCAACTACTGTTTTCCTGTACAGTCTTGCTGTCGGGTTTTTCTTTTGCCAGTGTGCAGGATGGGCAGTGTCAAGGGTGCCACCTGCTGGTGGGTGAGGTGTATGCCTCTTTGGTCTGAGACACCACTTCCTGTTTCACTGACACATGGGCTACAAGAGTGTTCAGTGTCTGTGGGATCCTAGTGTTGCTTAAAAAGAGCCCCACTAATGCACGGCGGTCAGTTCGATTATGTCTGCGACAAATTCGCTGTGTGCCGAAAACAGAGGCGCAAGGCATCTGGGACGTGCCGTGATTATTAATGGGGAGGGGGGCCTACAGCAAAATTCCTCCTGTGATTGGTCTGGGAACCATTGTATTAACGTTCTGATTCTCCCAGCATTGTCAATAGTGGGGGGGGGGATTACTTGGTCCTTGATGTATTAAAAAAGCCCATCTGGCTGATTTTGTGAAATAAGCTGGAGCAGAGAAACACAAAACCTATGTATGCTGACAGCGTCTCGTACACAGTGATGCGGCAAAACTCTCTCTGTAACAGAGGCTTCACATTTCCGTACATCAGAACAAGAACGTCAAAGGCTGCAGCAAAATACCGTTTGACTAATGACCCAGCAGAAGCCGGCTGGGAGTTCAACGGGGGGGAAAAAAGACGTTTGGTCAACGTTTGTCCATCACACGCCATTCTATTCCAAGCTACGGTAATGTAGGGAACTCGGCACATCTCAATAAATAAGCGAGCATGTTAATTCCATGCAGCGAATGCTTTCAGATCTTGCAGTAAGTATGTGCAGCTGGTCGTCTGTACTTGAGGGATGCGGGGACGCATAGGATATATCGTGCGGTGTAGCACGCTGTGATCTGGGAAAACCGTACTGAGTGCCATTATTGACAGCTGTCTTCTTGAATCTTCATTTTTAAATCAAGATACAAAATTCCTGATATTCCTACAGAAATCTACCCACCTTTTTAGGCTGTGTGTGTGTGTATACATTTAAACCCACAGCAGAGGAGGCAGGTTCTGCGATCACTTGCTTGCCTAGCAGCGGACAGAGCAGTCTGGCTTACACCTAAAGAAGTCTATCATTGACCGCGTCCTGGTAATGAGGGTTGGCATTGAGCACAAACGCGAATATCGGCAGTGTTGTCGAGTTTCGATAAGCATTCAACTCGGTTGACCGAGTTGCCCTGTGGGAAGTCCTGAGATTTTTACGGGGTCCCCCCCGAATTTGCTGGACGTCATGGCCAGCCTGTGCATTGGTACTGAGTGCTGTGCAGTAGAGCCCTGCATTGGGACTGGGGTCCTGCGGGACACGGAAATCTCGCGGGAGCGGGCAGCTAAAAATAGACAGCGGGTCCCAAGATTTTTGGCAGGATGGAGAATGTAACTGTCATTTTGTTTTATTATACATTATATTCGTTTGTTCTGAGCCATTGTGTTAAGTTGTGATGTTCAGCTAGTTTTAATGTGTTTTTCTTTGAAATAGGGTTCAGGGTTCTTTTCTGTTGTTAAGCTGCTCTTGTTTAATGTGATTTTAACATTTTGTTGTATAGATTTATTTTTTTAACTGTGCAGATATTTGCACATCTGATTAGTTGTTGGGCTCAGTTTACATTTATTTGCGATTCAAAGTTGAGAGATTTTTGTTGAATTTTGTTTTCAGTTCTTCTGGAATAAAACATTTAATGCATATAAACAGATTTCATCATACAGTATATCCGTTAATGGATGTGCGGGCGGGATTGGACAGGAATATTGCAGGAATGAGAGACGGACAGCGGGAGCAGGCGGTAATGGTCAAATTCGGTGGAAGCGGGTTTAAAAAACAGTTCTGTGCAGGGAGAAGCTCCATCTTCTTCCCAGTTGATCCTGGGCTTCATCAGCTGTGTGTTCTTGCTCCTCCAGTGCTTCTGTGGAGTGGGTGTTGGGTGGGGTCCAGTGGCTGTGGGGCGTCTGTTGGTGAAGAAAGATTCACTGATCTTGACTTTGCTGATTTTGTGACCTTCACGGAGTCAATGGAGACTCTGTTCAGGGCTCTCAAGAGACTGAGTGAGGAGTCTGAGTGTCTGGGATCATAAGTGTCCTGGATAAAAAGCAAGATACAGGCCCTTAATTAGTTCTTGGGCACAGTCATCAGTAGTGTGTCTGTCTGTGGGGGGGGGGGGGGGAATGTTGACCGGATCTAGAGGTTACCTTACCCTGGCAGTGACACTCATGTCTCTGACTGTTCCTATGAAATCAGAAGACTGACAGGGAGGTTGCTGAAAAGCGGTGTGTGGCACGCCTAATTTATAAGGGGTCGAAGGTCCAAGTGTCTGGAGTCCTGGTGCTCCCTCTTTTTTGTTGGACGATTGCAAGACATGGATGCTGTCCAGTGAGCTGAGCCGAAGACGGGACTGATTTGGTTTCAGGTCTCTGGAGAATCGGTTGCGTACGGAGAACCAAGTAAAGTGTGTGTGTGTGTGTGGACGTGTGTGTGTGGACGTGTGAATCATTATTTAGCTGCTGTTGTCTGGAGCAGCAGAACTGGCCATTGGGACAAAATAAAAGGTGTTTGTTGTTGTGGGTTATTGGTAAAACCCTTGCACGTTCTGAGGGGGTGGGGGATAAAGGTTTGGTTTTGCGTTTGGAGGAAGTTGGAAGCTCGGGAGTAAGACAGAGGTGTAATAGCGAACAAGACTGACCAGTAATAACCTGTCGCTGTCCTGGCTGGGGAAGGCAAGTGTGTCAGAGGCTTTTCCCTGCCTTTTTGGCTGGAAGGTGTGTGTGTGTGACAGAGAGAGAGAGAGATTTGTTTTACCACTCTTGCCCTGATAAATAATTTGAAAAAACAAATGACGTTAAATGAAGCAGACGTAGATATTAATGGTAACCATTTCACTCGCTCTCAGGGGTCGATGCCATGGCAGACACTGTGCTTTCAAATGAGATTTTTACCATGGACGTGGTATTTCAAGACGCAGCTTATGTGGTCTTTACTACGTCCGCAGCGGATTCTATAAAAGTGGGCATGTTTGTCTGTGTAGAGAGGTGGACTATACCTGCTTTCACAGTAGCTACACTCACCTGAGAAGTTCATAATGCAGATCTTCCTTATAGATTTCATATGTAAATGAGGGCACTGGTTTTTCATTACCATGGGCTGCAAAATACCCAGTAAGGGGATGTCGCAGGTGTAGTCTTGGTGGGTCACCTGGTCGGCCCTCGCTGCTAGTCGGATTTCAGTCACGCTGCTGTGCACACCTTTTAAAAACAAATTGGCAAGTCCCAGCAGGCCGTGGGGAATCTCCATTTTACAGCCCTCTCTAGCATATCGGTCTTTATCACCCTCAACATCACAGCAAGAGCCAGACTGACTCGATTTAGAAAGCATATTTTTAAGATGGGTTATTTCTATTCAAGAGAGCCGCCCGTGCCCTGGTTTTTTGGAGGGGGAGGTGCCTAAATGGGTTGGGGGGGGGTAACTCAGGGTAAATTTTGCCGACTGGGCGGGCTCCACTCGGCAACCCCCATCTCGGATGTGTATCTTAGTCATTATGTAACGGTGTTGTATGTCATTCATAACTTGGCTATGGAGTATATTTTGTCCATCCATCCATCCGTTGCTTATCTGGGGCAGCAGTCTAAGCAGGGATACCCAGACTTCCCATCTCACCAGCCACCTCCTCCAGCTCCTCCAGGGGAATTCCAAGGCGTTCCAGGCCAGCTGAGAGATATGATCTCTCCAGTCTGTCCTGTGTCTGCCGTGGAGTGCCCTCCTGCTTGGCTGCAAACACCCCCCCCCAGGGAGCTGCCCAGAAGGCATCCTAGACAGATGCCCGAACCACCTAGGAGGAGCAGCAGCGCCAACTTGAGCCCTTACTGAATGTCCGCGCTCCTCACCCTACCACCCTGTGAAGGACCCATGGCCTCAGACGGTACATGCTGCAGGTCCCCGGCCGACGATGGAAACCACTGAAAGCAGATCCAGAGACCCCAAACCGAACCCCCTCCTCTCCTTGGCTACGCTTAGAAATTCTGTCAATAAATATTATGCACAGAATTAGTGACAAGAGTCCAACAACCACTGGGAGCGAACCAGCTTGGTTGGATGTAAATTATTTTATGTATAGAAGAGCATTGTAGTGGCAAATGTCATGTTTTAGCAAACAATTCTTTGTGTGTTACAGTAACCATAAACTTAAGATGAACTAAGGTCACCTCCAGTTCAAGTCTACCACTACCAGTCTGCACTAGAAGACTTAAAAGATTTTAAAGATTTAACGGCCAGTTATATTAGTGTGCCATTTCATTTTCTTTCACATTTGAACGGAGTAGCTTATCCTGATGTGGCCTTATTAGGTTCTGACGTGTCTCATCTACTCAGGCAAAGTTTTTCATTACCAAAACACTTCTGAACTGCCGAAAATTAGCCAATGCAATGTTGCACTTTTTTTGTGCGTCCCTGAATATTCTCTCATTCTTAACTAGACTGGAGTACTTTAAGAGAGCCTTGCGGGAAGGAGCTTATTCTAAAATTAGGGAGCCGTCATGCAGCCCAGCTTTTCGAAAGGCTCATTACCGAGATGGCTTGCATGAAGAAGATAATGAGTTATAATTCTGCTGTTCTAGTACTAGTGATGGGAAGTTTGGTTCAATTTATAGAACTGATTCTATCGAACTGTTTGTTTTAAACTAATCAAACGTTCGATTTAGAGTCGACTGGGAGGGGGGACACTACATGCTTCTGCACTTCAATTATTTTTTACTGAAACTGCATGTTTTATTCTTTTTAATTATTAAATTAAATATTGGTGACTCTTGTGAATGTATATCAATCACTTCTGGACTAATTAAAATAAGCAATTGCATAAGCGCTAGCATTTTAAATATAAACGAACAATCAGCCCTCAATAGCCTGATGACAACTTGAGAATCTTTTTTGTAAACTCATAATCTAATGCTGTGCTCCATTTGAACTCATAACTTCTGACTAGGGAGAGAATTTTCAATTGGAATGTCCCATAAAGTTGGAATTCTGTCTCGTGAACTAGGAGGAATTGACCTCAGAATTCAAGATGACTGTGCCCTTTATCAGCAGAAGTGAAAGCTGTAGTTTTATACTGTTCGTTAACAAGTGCGTCCTGCTTGTGGCTCATTAAATTAGTTGTGCAGTTGTGGCCAAAGGTTTTGAGGGTGACGCGAGTATTGGTTTCCAAAAATTTGCTACTGCAGTGTTTGTAGGTCTGTTTGTTAAATCTTTCTATGGTATACTGAAGTATAATTACAAGCATCTCATAAGTCTCAAAGGCTTTTGACAATTACATTCAGTTTATGCAAAGAGTCAGTATTTGCAATGTTGACCCTTCTTTTTTTTAAGACCTCTGCAATTCGCCCTGGCTGCTGTCAATCAACTTCTGGGCCAAATCCTGACTGATGGAAGCCTATTCTTGCATAATCGATGTTTGTAGTTTTTGGCAATGTTTTTTGGGTTTTTGTTTGTCCACATGCCTCTTCTGGGCTGACTTGACTTCTGGGATTAAGGTCTGGAGTTTCCTGGCCATGGACCCAAAATGTTGATGTTTTGTTCCCCGAGCCAACCATTTATCACTTTTTGTTTTATGACACCGTACTCCATCATGTTGGAAAAGACATTGTTCATCACCAAACTGTTCTTGGATGGTTGGGAGAAGTTGCTCTCGGAGGATGTTGTGGTACCATTCTTTATTCATGGCCTTTGTTTTTAGGTAAAATCATGAGTGATCCCTTGGCTGAGAAGCAACCCCACACATGAATGGTCTCAGGATGCTTTACTGTTGGCATGACACAGGACTGATGGTAGTGCTCACCTTTTCTTCTCCGGACAATCTCTTCTGGATGCCCCATGCAATCAGAAAGGGGATTCATCAGAGAAAATGACTTTTCCCAAGTCCTCTGCAGTCCAATCCCTGTACCTTTTGTAGAATATCAGTCCGTCCCTGAAGGTTTTTCTTGAAGAGTAATGGCTTCTTTGCTGCCCTTCTTGACACCAGGCCATCTTCTGAAAGCCTTCGCCTCACTGTGCGTGCAGATGCACTCACCTGCCTGCTGCCATTCCTGAGCAAACTCCTGCCCCAATCATCCTTGTAGATCCAATCCTGCAGCTGAATCATCATTAGATGATGGTCCTGATGCTTCTTGGACATTGTTGGGTTCTCCTGAAGCCTTCTGCACAACAATTGAACCTCTCTCCTTGGAGTTCTTGATCCGATAAATAGTTGATTTAGGTGCAATCTTGCTAGCGGAGTATCCTTTCCTGTGAAGTCCTTTTTGTGCAAAGCGATGATGATGACGGCACGTGTTTCCTTGCAGGTAACCATGGTTAACAGAGGAAAAACAATGGTTTCAAGCACCACCTTCCTTTTAAAGCGTTCATGGCCGCTATTCAAACTCAGTCAGCATGACAGAGTGATCTCCAGCTTTGTCCTCGTCACACACTCTCACCAGTGTTAACGAGAGAATCACTGAAATGATGTTGTTAGGTCCTTTTATGGCAGGACTGAAATGCAGTGGAAATGGGTGTTTTGGGATTAAATTCATTTTCATGGCAAAGAGGGACTTTTCAATTCATCTGATCACTCTTCATTCTAGAGTTTATGCAAATTGCCATCATAAAAACTGAGGCAGACTTTGTGAAAATTAATATTTGTGTCATTCTCAACTCTTGGCCGTGACTGTATTCTGGGCTAAATGTAAGTGAAAACCATTTACTGTGGTACCTACAATCCGACCAGGTTAACCAGCTTAGAGAGAAATCATGCTTTTAAGAACAGGTCCCTGGTACTGCTTATGGCTTGCTGATTATTGTGTGTGTGTGTGTGTGTGTGGTCATTCCCAGTTCCAAGCACCCGACCCTCCAAAGTAAATGAACCCAACATAAGAAGCTTTTCATTAAACATACAAGAATAGAACAAACGCTGTTCGCAGATGCTATTGGGATCCGAACATTTACTGTACAAATCGGATCTCTCAACTTCCAAGTAGGGAAGTGCAGATTGTCACTCTACAATGAACAATATCATGCAGCTGACTACATGCACATCACACACACACACACACACACACACACACACACACACCTAGGACTGAAAGTGCAATGCCTAGGAGGCTGTGCAATGTTCTAATTGTAAGTTCTGCTGTCAAACATTCAATTTCTGTTGCTACTTGGCATCTGAAGATGACCACGTTTGTGTGCACATATACATTTTCACATTTATATATTTCTTGTATGTTGTAGTTTTTTCTGCTACAGGTTATATTCCATCCACTCCTGTTTTTGTCCTTTTGTCTGCTGTAACGATGCACACTTCCCAGCTGTGTGATTACTAAAGCTTATCTTATTATCTTGGTGTTTTTCGCACCAGCACTTTTTAGTCTGAACCAGAGTTTGTTCTAAGCAGTTTCCCGCTCGGTGTGATTCGTTTGGGCAGGTGTGAACGCTGTAATCTCACTCTGGTGCGGACCAAAAGAACTGTACCAAATGAACTGAAGAGCGGTTTGTTTGTGGTGTGAACATGATCCGACCTCAATCAGACTCGACTTCCAGGTAAATGGCTCCCTTGGCCATGCTAGAACACGCAACCGGTAACGGCAGCTGGGCAGAGAAGGGGAGATGAACCGACGTCTTACTTGGTCTAGCAGTGAGACACGTAGCCTTCTGGAAATCTCGGCAGATGATCTGTCAGCTCCTAAAATCAACTCATAAAAACTTTGAAGCTTTCAAAATGTTCAGTTGTTGGCTGAAGGAAAGAGGGCTTCGCTGGTCGACTGAACAGTGGCGAGTGAAAGTAAAGATGTTAAACTGCATGGGACACAGGACCTTCTTCCTGTATTTACTTTCTTGCTCCCACCACAGACACATCTGACCAATATATTTCTTGTATGTTGTTTTTTTTTTGCTACAGGTTATATTGCATCCTTTCCTGCTTTATCCTTTTGTCTGCTGTAACAAGGCAAACTTCCCAGGATGCAAACGTTCTCACCTGGTTTGTAGTGGCACATTGTTTCTTTGCTTGGATTTTCCTCTGTGTGAAAGTAAATCAAACCGAGGGGAGAACACTACAAGGTTCACAAACTCATCAACTGATTCAGAGCAGAGAAACCAAACTATAGATGTGAAAGCACCCATAGACTTTCGACACAATCAGAACCAGTCCCACTGAGTTTTGGGTCTCGTGCTTCAACCGACTGCGTCGATTTTGCTGGATTCGGGAGTGAGTGAGCCACAGCCGGCATGCAGCCGGGTATGAAGACAGTACACAAAGGATTATGGTATGCAGAAAGGCACCAAAGGCAAAATGGCCACGGAGAGTCTACGAAAAGCAAATGTGTGAATTTAAAAAGGTCACTACGTGTTTTTTTTTTATATATGTTAATTTGTCAAATATTTTTACATTTTCAGAATCTAAGACATGCATCTGTACAACGTATGGATCTACAAGAGTTTCTTTTAGATTTGAAACCTGGTTTGACCGATTTCACTGAAAATAACTGGTTCCAAAGAACGATTCATTCATGGATTGGCCATCATTATCTAGGACCGGTTTGCTTGCCGTCATTTTGCTCAGCTATTTGCCGCATAATTCTCCATTCCTCGATTGTCGACCCCAAACGGTTTCCATCTCGCCTGGCTTTGCCTGCTTCTATCTGTCACTGACTCCCCCACTGGTCGGATGGAAATCGGTGCCAGTCTTTGCGCTCCCTTCCCTTTTGGATCCGACAGTGATGGCTCATTTTCTGCAGTCTACCACCCTGCCTAAGGGGTATTTTATTAAAAAAAAAAAAAAGCAGGCAGTCCGTACAGACACGCAGTGGACCAGCCCAGACACTGGGAATAGTGGCGGTTCACTGACCCTGAAACCAGTGCTGTCAGACTAGGCAGACAGCCCATCTTAATGAAGCTGTCACAGTTCATTTTTTTACGTTTTATTTTTGTATATGTTTGAAAGTAACGTATTGAGGCCTGGCGAGTCTGATTTCTGACATCATGATGCTGCGTTGGAGCCCCTTTCTGCCACAATGGGAATATGCACTTAGCCTGATATTCCGTCGTCAACAGGCACCACAAATTTTTGCCATGCTTCCTTTTTTCCCTCTTCTAGGCACTGGAGAAAAGAAATTTATAAATTGCGTTAAGTATTGTAAGTAGTTAAAACATGACTATTCCCTCTCGTGAGGAACATGAGCAGAGTTTAAGGCAAAACTGTGTTCCGGTTTGTCTAATAAAGTGGGTTCAAAATGTTAATTTAATTGGAATAACGTTTCGGAGAATAAGAGTGGAATTCTGGATATAATATGAATAGAATCCGACTGCCATACCTTTTATTAAAGGTAAGTTTAATAACTAAGCAGAGCACCGTAATTTAGTGACTGACTTCACAAGGTGATTCCGCTGTAGGTAGTGTGTGTTTTTTCCCTTTGCCAGCCTGGAACATGGCACCTGACTGCACAATACGTCTAACAGGCTGGATAACTAACATGATTCTGTTATAACATCCACCATCCATCTTCTAAGTGTCTAGCCAGATAAGGGTGGCAGGTATTATTGCAACTGCAAATATTTGCAGCAGTTTAGAGGTGCTAATGGAAACGTGAGCACCGAGTCCGTTTATCGTGCACGATTGTTTGTTCTTTTAGCAAAGGATGGTTTTTTGGAAATGTAACGAAATATATTCATGACAACTTGACAGCGTGCCTTTATCTGGGAGAACTGGTGCTGCAGCCTAAAGCACAGTGGCCTCTTTTACTGTTTGACAAATCCAAACCCCCCCCCCCCCCCGCCGCACACACAAACAATTTATTCATGGAGGCAGATCCACCGAAAGATCAAAGAGTGGATTTGCAGCCGTCCCTGGAATTTTAGGACTAGAATTAAACCCCGTGCTATTCAAAAATAATAAATAAAAATAAAGCGATTTTTCAGAGGGAGGGAATGGAAAAACTCTGATCCTAGCCCAGAATCCTTGTGTTCTGCCCAGTGTGTGTCTGCTCAGCTGTTTCCACAACAGATGAATGAACCACCCAGTTCTGACTTTAAAAATAATTTCACAATTTTTTATTTATTTATTTGCATATGTTTTGATTAGCGGACGACTGTGACTTGACACATTTTGTACACGCAGCTGTCTGTCGAATAACTTCACTCACTTCAGCGCCCATTGTGTGCACGTTTGCTCTCCTAGAAGTTTCTTGTTGGGTGATTTTGTCAGCTTGTTAGCAAATCCTCTAAAATGACTTGCAGCGAGAGCATCCTGCTTCAAACTTCAAGAAGTCTATTATAGTTTAGAGTTAGTCCAGTGGTTGTGATTTTTGCAGACTCTTTTTTTTTTTTTGCAGTATTTCTTTGCCCAGTTCTTGTTGGGTAATTCTAAAGCCCCTGATTACCTGGTGTACAGTACAACTGTTTGTGTTTTGGTTTGGATTCTAGGCTGAGCAATGAAACTATGCCTGGTTTCTTGTGGTATTTTTTTGTACTGGTACAGCTGTATTCTAATAATATGTTTAAAAGAAACACAAATATTTTAAATACAAGGAAATAAATGTGTTTTGATTCTAATAAAGGTGTGTGTGTGTGTGTGTGTGTGAGTGTATATTACACTGTGGGGACATTTGGACCCCACAACGCGATACAAATTTGTTTTTGACATTGTGGTCACCCATTTTTTCCAGTCCCCACA
Organism: Brienomyrus brachyistius; assembly: GCF_023856365.1. Taxonomy (NCBI): domain Eukaryota; kingdom Metazoa; phylum Chordata; class Actinopteri; order Osteoglossiformes; family Mormyridae; genus Brienomyrus; species Brienomyrus brachyistius. The sequence continues at coordinate 1,912,499 of NW_026042334.1, read as the reverse complement.
AGGGGAAACTCGATTTAAGAATCTGTGACTGCAATAAAAAAAACTAAAAATGCCTAAACTTGCTTTTTGTTAGCGCTAACCTTAACCACAAGTAACCTAGGTAGGTGTTTAGGTTCTCATTGTTAGGATTAGGGTTTTGCCCATAGAAATGAATGGAGAGTCCTCACAAAGACAGGAATACAAGTGTGTGTGTGTGTGTGTGTGTGTACCTATCCTTATGGGGACACAATGTCCCCATAACGTGATAAATGTTTTTATTTTTTTCCCTGTGATGTACAGTTTTCCTGGAAAACTCTATTTTATAAAAATCAGTGATTGCTATGCAAAAACTAAAAATGCAAAAACTCTTGTACTTTGCTTGGTTACTTATGGTTATGGTTAGGGCAGGGTGGGGGTTAAGGTTGTCATAGTTAGCATTAGCATTTTTCCCATAGAAGTGAATGAGCGGTCCCCATAAGGATGTGTGTGTGCTTTTTTTTTTTTTTTTAATTCTTTTTTTATTCCCCCATCTTTTATATTTTGTATACTAGATGAAAACAAGATATTGATCTTTACAGACTGGAATCTTCCCTCGTTTCTCCCATCACATCAAGCCCCCCTCCCCCTTTACTCCAGCCCCTGGTTCCTGACCCCTTTTGCAGCTGAGCCGCTGTCTTCTGAATGTGTTCTTTCCTCTCTTCTCTTCCCGTTGCAGTGACGGGCCCCTAGCTGTGCACTGCCCCTGGGTGATCAGTGCAGCTCTGCACTCCTATACCCAGAGGTGTCAGGTTTTTCCAAAATAGTGTGGCAGCGAACGTGTTCTTTCAGTGTTTGTCACTGGGGATGCTGGCTCCCTCTCTCTGCGTCTCCACAGAATGTCACTGCGCAGATTTACACAGGCTTAATTTTCATAGCCTCGCAATCTCTCTCTGTCTCTCAGTATTACTATAGCAAAATGCCATGATTTAAGTACAAATATGTCTCGGGGAAACTGTACCATGTTTTGGAACAGTGTTTCTCGACCCAGTCCTCGGGGAACCTCATAGTTCACATTTTTGCCAGTAACACTGCACACCAGGTATTTGGTCTTCGGGATTGTTTGGTTCAAGTGTGCTGGGAGCTGGTATAGAACAAAAATGTTGGCAGTTTGGTAGGGTGGGGTGGGGGGGGCTCCCTGCGGACTGGGTTGAGAGACTGCATTAGCTAGCTGTTGCGGTAGACTAGAACTCAACTTTTTCCACTCTTAAATAGTTCCTAAATGTAGCACAAGAATTGGATTTGGTACTGAAAACGATTTGGTTCACTGTGGTTGTGGGAAAACTGTAGTAGCTCTTCTCTCCTGTTGGAGGGGCTTCAGGCAGAGGAGTGAGCTTGAGGAAGGTGACACTTGGGGACTGTAGGAAATGCTAAGTGGACGAACACTTCAGGCTGCGAGTGACGCTGATCCGGCAGCTGCTCAGTAGAGAAGAACTCAGCTGGAGCCACATCAATAGACGTGCTGAAAGGTTCCGGCGCTTTCTTCTGCCTTGTCTCTGAATTCTGGTTTTTCATCAAATTTTCAAAGTTCTGGCTGTGTTTCATTTATATTTGAAGTAGGACAGCAGGATCTCGGAGAGTCTATTTACGGTGCATCCTGTCTGGTGCTTCTATGGCAGATCTTCAGCCTTCTGCAAATATTCCTAAAGAGCCTATTGACATGCAAGACATGCATTATGTTAGTGTGAATGATGCATCAGACATGCATGCTTTATTGAATGCATGGAAAGAGGTATTTGGAAATGCGTCGTTAGAAGCATGCATGCAACTCTGCAGCAGAAGAAATGTGTTCTTAGGCAATGATGCTTGTTCGCCTTTGCAGTCACGCATGGTTTCAGGCAAAGCCGGGATTAATGTAACATTGCTCTGATTTAATGAACATGCACCATAAGGATGGGTGAAAACGGGTCATAGAGAACTCGTGCTTATTGTAGCTTTCTCCCCCCCATGCACTGTCTGAAATGAGCAGAAATTAAAGGTAAAACAGAGGAACATTGACAGTCTTGACATTGAACTTCAGCATTTACGTTTGCGTACTTCAGTTAAGTTCCGTTGAAGTTCTGCCATGCCGGTGTTCCCTTGGTGCTGTGTCTGTAGGAGGCACAGGAGACGTGGGTGTCGGGACATATTCCATCTGTCCAGGTGGCTGGGGCTGCAGTATGGAACCCCACAGCAGATGTCCTCAGATCTGTCTTCATTAGTGTTGTAATGCAGTAAGCTGTTCTCCAGCCAGGCTCGATCGTCACCGTTTACCTCACTCCCCAAACCACTCCTCTGTCTATCAAAGCATGGGGGGTGGGGGGGGTGGGGGGGCTGTGTTGCTGCTCTTGGGGTGGCGTTGTAGCCTCTGTCTTTATGATGTGTGATGGTACTCTTGGATCATTCCATATGGCCGCAACAGTTAATTCTTTAAGTCCTGCCATTTCCATGACGACAAGGTTTGTGCCCGTTGAAGATCCCACCTTTGCATCACCTGAGGATCTTCTGGTGCTGTAAGGCTCCCAATGGGCCTTCCAGTCTGCTGTGGCTTTTGTTGTTTTTATTTTTTTTTTCTTGTGGTGCCCTGAACAAATATTCAGCAGCTAATGTGTTTGGCAGCTATATGCAGAGGACAGGAGCGATCTGCCCTACATTGTCCTCCTGAGAATCCTGGCTAACGTCTCGCTGGGAGAAAATCTGTTGTGCTGCCATCTGCGATGTGCTTTTTCGGGCCGCGCTTATGAAGGACTACCTTCCATATAATATCAGCTCCTGAGAAACCGGCGGGGGGGGACCTGCATTTACATTGGATTGTGCTCTTCAAAAAAACATTTTTTCACCGTAGGATGTGATGCGGTGAGCATTGTGTTCCACTGAGTTGCCAAGTGTTGGGTTGTAGTTTCACACCACGCAGAGGTCTCTTAGCGGTATTTTTCTTTTTAATAAATTCCATACATTAGCCATAATTTATACTTTGATTTATTTCTAAAGGGGACAAATCTAAATTGAAGTGTCCTGCGTTCTAGTTCATCCATCCATCCATTTTCCAAACCGCTTATCCTATTGGGTCGCGGGGGGTCCGGAGCCTATCCCGGAATCAATGGGCACGAGGCAGGGAACAACCCAGGATGGGGGGCCAGCCCATCGCAGGGCACACTCACACACCATTCACTCACACATGCACACCTACGGGCAATTCAGCAACTCCAATTAGCCTCAGCATGTTTTTGGACTGTGGGGGGAAACCGGAGTACCCGGAGGAAACCCCACGACGACACGGGGAGAACATGCAAACTCCGCACACATGTGACCCAGGCGGAGACTCGAACCCGGGTCCCAGAGGTGTGAGGCGACAGTGCTAACCACTGCACCACCATGCCGCCCCTCGTTCTAGTTCAGTATTGAGGAAACTCCTTAACAAACTATACATTGTAACATTGTCATCTGCAGTCAGAGGTGGATAGTTGAGCTTCACCGACGTTCCTGCAGAGTTCCTCAGTTCTCCTGGACATGCAGCTGGTGGACTATAGGCTTTCTTGCTAAGGCAGCTGCAGATGTGGCCCTGAGCCAGCTAACTGGGAACAATCCCAGAACTTTAGCCAATGTTTCATGTGAAGGCTTGTTCTACATTTTAACAAAGGTTCTGTCAATATTAGCATAATAACATTATTACCAGAACATCCTTTTAATGCAACTGATATTTAATACTTTATTTGTAGGTGAGTACACCTTATTGCCTTGAGGGCATGACCTTTTGAGGTATAGTGACACTGTTGCCCACTGCCCTACTATCCCCTTCATTTGCTGCTGTTGCGGTGGTAGTGGTAGGTTAGGTAGGTATGTTCTCGAAACATCAGGAAAACTGGACACTTTGAATGATTCCATACCTTAATCGTTACATTCAGTTAATGTTCCCAGCATGAATAATTGTTGGTGGGGTGGGGGAAGCACTGGAATTTTAAGTTTGAGGCCAGACTGAGGGAGTCCTGTCGCTGCTGGATGTCAACAGCAGTGGTGGATCAGACTGGGGGGGGGGTTGGTCACTACCCCCCAGCACCATGCTAACGGTCGTCCTGTCTTCTCTGAGCTCTCCGTATCAGCCTGGTGTAAAATACCATGTTGAAATACGGCACTGGATAATGAGCATGAGGTCTGAACCCCCCCACGCATGGCTTTGACCCCACTGAGGTGGCAGTGCCAGTGCCGTCACTCCGCGCCCCCACCTGGCTGCTCTTTCTATCAATCTCTGCCCACGACCCTAAAAGTAATGGGTGACTGTCAGTCTAGGGGAAAAGACCCTCAATTAAAACCTCAGAGCTCTTAATAGACCTCGTAGGGGTGCTAATTACGAAGCGCTTTAGCGGGAAGCTATCAAATCAAAACATTTTAAATGGGGTCAATTAAAAAATATGGACGAGAACTAACATGCGGGTATTGTAAGATGGTCAGTCTGTCAGAATGGGATTAGCCATAGATTGGATTTGCAGATGAAAATCAGTACAACCCCCCCCCCCAGTCTCATGCAGGTCTGTTTCATCTCTGGCTGCAGTAATTTGCTCATTAAAAGAAAACGGCTCAGAAGTCAGTCTCTCCGTGGTCTCAGCCATACAGGTGACCTACTGAGAATGACAGGGTCAAAACAAAGGCCTTCGGTGTCCCGCCCCCATTCCTGCCCTCGCTGCTGTTCCGTGAAACTGAGCTGTCACAGTGGTCATCACTTATCCTGCTATTTTTAGATCAGTGTCAAAAGATCGACGTCCGGCTCACAAATGTGCACCCAAACAAGTGTTTTCTAAAATTATTTTCATGTTTGCCCCCCCGCCCTTCACCCAACTGCAATGGAAACCGCCTCAGAGACCGAGCTCTTATCATTGACCTCCCGGTGAAAGGAGTGAGACTTCCCTGCTTTTGTTTGGATATCCCACGGTGTCAAGGGGGACCTCACGGCCTCTGTCACGGTTAGGAGTGCCGCCCTCCTCATGCATCCCAGAATTCATCCCAGGGCTCTTTGTGACCACGAGACCCTGTTTGCGTGTTCAGCAGCAGCAGAGTTCGCCAGGTGTCCCAGCCACAGTCTCTTGGTCTCTCTATATCCAGATCGGTATAGACGATATAACCTACTTCTGGCATTTCGCATATGCATCGTCCTTTTATGTGTAATGTATGATAATGTGATAGATAATTATTAATTGGTAAAGGTTGTTTGTGTATAATATATCTAGACATAACGTGTATTTGTCCCTCCATCCATCCATCCACCCACCCACCCATGGGACCTCCAGCAAAGATGCACCAATCCGGTCTCACTAGAAGTCACTCTGAGGGTTTGGCGAATCAGCAGTCCTTCCTTTCTCGCAACCAGTTTAGTGTTAATGGTGTCAAGAATGCACTGTGTACCATCTTTTCCCCCCTAGTTTTGTATCAGCAGTGACAGGGCCAAGAATCCCCCTCCCTTAGTGGTGGTGGGAGGGGGGTCTGGGTCACGCAGGAGATGATGGCGTACTGTTTGAGCTTGAAATCCTAGCCAGGATCCTGGAGGGAGTGGTGAGCTACAGGGTGCTGACCCGCCCCTCTGCGAGCTACCTGGGCAGCGACACAACATGGCTTCCTTCCCCCCGCTTTCCCACCAGCCTCAAACTTCTCCTGTTATCCCGTATCCAGGGAGCCCAGAGTTCACGGTGTGTCCCCCCCGAGGCCCCTTGTCGTCGGGTTATAAATTCTGCTTCTATATCTGCGAAGTGAGGAGGGTGAGTTCCCTCTGTGCCTGGAACAGGCAGCCCTGCACTTTATTAATGTCTCTGTTTATGTCGGTGAACTTTAAGATTTACCTTAAACTAATGGCCAGGACACACGGAGTATGTTTCTCTTTGAAATATGATGTACAGGAAGGGCTGCCTTTTTTTTTTATTTTTAAGATGAAGGTCTGTGCTGTTTACTGCCACTAAAAACTAGCTTTCCTTAACATATTCAGGCCAGGAATATTAAAAGTAATGCTTAAGTTAACTTGGGAAGATAAGGAAATGATTTAAAGCCATATTTATATGGATGTTTGTAGTACAGTATATCTTTCTTTTCACTACTAAGGAGAGAAATCTTGCAATTTTGCTTTGAAAATGTGAACTTTGAAGCACTAATGGAGCACAAATTGGAAATATCTGACTTTTCTCTCTCTTTCCTGTATGCTTGCAACTTAAATGACTTGTTTTTTGTTTCTTTGAAATTCAGTTGATTATACAGTATGGCAGGGTGAGGGGGGGGGTTGCTTTTGTTTTGTTGCCTGGCCTTACGCTCTGTAGTCTGTTCACCTCGTCCTCATCTTGGCTTCGCACTTTTGCCGTTAATGCATTTCCTGTTCCTCTTGTCTGCGAAATAATGGCTTATCAGGCTGAAACGCGCCACGTGAACGGTGACGAACAACCATGTTGGTTATCAAATGTCGGCCGAATGTTAATCGTCACACGGGATAATTACAAATAACAATTAAATTGTCAGTTTTTATCGCGCTTTCGTCGTTGAGGCCTAATTAACACACCGGCAACTTATCTTTAAGCAAGAGCTATGTTTAAGCTAGGGGTTTCTGGTTTACAAAGCTTAAAATGAAAGGGGGCGGGGGAGGGAGGCTATGTGGTAAAAATAACCAACCAATGGGGAACTGCATTGTGATTTCACACCAAAAAAAGCCTCATCACAACTACAGAGCATCATACTCTTCACTGGGAAGACTTTGGCCAAAGAATGCAAATGTATTGACCTTATTTAGTACAGGTGGTTTTTACATAGATGCTTTTACCCAAAGCAAATCACAAGTGTGGATGAAAGAGCACGGGCTGTCAGCATCCCTGGAGCAGTGGGGTATTTGCTCAAAGGCCCTGATATGCTGATATGATTGTTCTGTTGGCTACGGGATATGAACTCACGACCTTCCAGAGATGGGCACAGCGTTCTTACCCACTGGGCCACACACCGGCCCCCATATGCTGACCATATTGAAGCTGTTGCGTAAACGTGTGCTTTCGGTGGCGTCCTGATACCCAATGAAAATGCTTATCTACCCAGTGCTTCCCGCCCACAGGACCCAGCTCCATCTTCATTGGTTCCCACAGCCGGATTACACAAATTTTGGAATGTGCCCTCAGCGTGGCAGTTCGCACTTCACCTCCAGCGTATGTGTGGTGGTGCCGTTGGGTTTTTGTTTCCTGTGCAGTATTCTTTTTGTGTCCGTCCTAATTTTGTATTCTGACGCTTGGACAAAGGTTTCCATGACCTCCGGCTGCCAGAAAGGGCCCTAGATCGATGAGCTTGCAATTCTGAGTTTAGAAAATTTGCTTCAGGTGGCTAATTCTTAGATGGTCTCCAAGATTAGTTATTTGCTTCCATCGATCAATTAAAGCTATAAACCCAAAATTTTAAAGTCCAAATTATTGGGCTTTCTATGTTTTGTTTGTTCTAAATGTGTAGTTTGCTTAGAATTTGGGGGGGGGGGGGGGATGAGGTTTCCATCTTTTGAACCAAGACAACAGATCTTAGCCACTCATGACATTTATTGTAGCAGCAAGGTCTAAAAGATCTATACTTTGACTATAGTCACCTGCACACTGTATTTTTCAATGAGTGCTTGGCTGCCTTGGACTTGTACTTAGCATGGATGATGGACAGCAATCATGACTGCCGGCGATGTCCAGGATTTCGTGCTTGTTGCTAAACCAGCAGTAGTAGATTTTATTCAGCCTTGCATGTGGACAAATTGAAGTTCGACAACTGCTTTCCATGACTGTTGACCCCGGGAAAGTTATGTAAGGAGATAATGAAGACCTCGAGGTCAAGGATTTTATTCCCGCACTGTCGAAGTTCACCGATGTGTTCTTTGCACGCATAGCATCATCAGCGGCAATTTGCTGACAGTTCCCGTGAGCTGATAAACATGTCCTTGGTGTCCTGGCACTGATGTAAAAGTCAACAAATAAAAGTGGAAATAGAGGTACCAGAGTTATTTATTTATCTATGTATTTATTTGTTTGGAAATGATCTTTTTGTAGTCACTGTGTGGCGAATCACAAACCCAGAATATAATGGTAAGTGGGTACTGGTTACTTTGCAGCGCAAAATGTCCAGGAAGAGTAACAGACAATAAGCCAGACAGACATGCAAAGACGAGGCCATTTCTACACGATTTCACGTTCAAGGTTTGTAAATTTTCCGTTTTACTGTCCTGTCTTTAAAAATCAATTTTGAGCTGGTTTGATGATGGGGGGGGGCGGGGGTGGTAAGAATTGCATGCTGTAAGCAATCAAATGCTCAGCATGAGCAATGTGGGTAACAAACCTGGTAACAAAGAAGGCCTTTATTGCGGGGGGGGGGGGGGTGTAAGATACCAGTCAGCCCTCGACTGTGACAAACAGGGTCTCACACCGTCAGGCAGGTACAACCTTTGAACAACAGGCCTCCCACTTACGTGCCCCACACAAGAGCAGACGCACCACAAGCATTGGATTCGTTGAGCACCTGTGTGTGTGTGTGTGTGTGTCCGCAATACAAACAGATGGCGATTATGATCATTCTGCCCTTGATTAGAGGTTCTCAGCATTCTGGCAGCAGTGTGTGTATGTTCCGGTGCTAAATTGCTATCATAACAGCTTCTATCCGCACGGCACAGAGGTGGCACTTGATGTTCAGCATTTTTATTGCCACTTTAGTATAGAAAACTGGGGGGGGGCAGCGGCACATAAAGCAAAGGGGGTTGCTCTGAATATATGCAGAGATATGACGAGCTGTCCTACGTCGCATTGCTTTTGGGAATATCCTTCGGGGCTGGTTGACTCGTTCCCAGGCGGGGTAGGGTGGGGCTGTGTGCTAGGAGCACGGCTCTGATGCTATAGCAAGGTCATTTCAATCGCAGCGGGGATGAGCAAGCGGGCAAATTGGAAAGCGATGAAATTGGCCAGGCTGTCGGTGTCATGTGTCGACTAATTGCGAAGGCTTCCATCTTCGCGTGAAACGCCATGTCCCAAGTAACAGCCGCCCAGCATTCCTTGGAGGATTATATCGGGTTTATTTATTTTCTGAAATGTGCACTCTGATTTCGCTACCAGGGGGCCGGGAGGGAGCAAAAACGTGGGCCGTCTATGCGTTCCCGAGGACCGGATTGTGAAATGCTGAAATACAGGATGCAAAATGGTGAACTCTACTGATCGAGCTCTCGTGTGGGAAGAGACGGCAAGCTGTATGAGAACAGAGTTCTGTGAAATGCTTGGAATATGACACCAGGGCACAATCCTAGATGTAAACATTTTGATATTTGTTGCAGTCATTTATTTGGAATCTGGTGAAGACAAAAACAGCATGTAGACACTTTATGTACTTGGGTGAGATTCAGCTGGTAGGAATATTCTTCTTGCAATAATAATTTCTTTCCTCCAGTCTTATGCAGGGTGATAATAATAATCCCTTATTTTACATTTTCTGGGAGCAAACGACCTCAGCCCGTTAATCTGAGTGCGAGTAAACGCACTGAGCCCATGTCCTTTCTCCCGTCCTTTGCCACCAGAAGATGGGTTGAGGTCGACTTTAATTGTATTCCTAGACGGGAGGGGGGGCGTCTTCCTGTGGACACGGGGTCACCCAGAGGCTGAGCTGTGTCTGATGCAAATGGCGTCGGCTTCCCTGGTGAGGGCTTGATACAGAAATAATAAAACCACCTTGCCTGTGTTTCGGATGTCTGCTCCGGCGGAGCCCTGCGTGTTGCCATATCAGATGCCACGTCTCCCGTACGGCCCAAAATGGATCAATCCATTGCTTGAATCTTTCAGGTTATACCGAGTTTGCTTATGTTGCATTCCTTTTGCTGTCCTAAAGCACTGGGAAGGCAAGTTGTGAAAATAATGTCAATTTTTATAGTTTTCCAGCTATTATGTTTAAACATAGACATCTGTGAAAGTCTAGAGGCTCACAGGCCTGAATAAAGTGTCAAATATGTGTCATAAAGTGGTGTGTGTGTGTGTGTGTGTGTATATAATACTAACATATTGATATAATCAGCGAGCCAAGAACCAGCTAGTTCATTTTCTGTGGATAATGACCAGTTCACCATGTTTCGGGCTCTTTTGAGTTCTAAAGCTTCTATCTCAAAGTTCTAGTTCCTAAGTAAAGCTGGCTTCGCTATTTATAACCTATTGGGAACCTAATATTCTCCTTTGTCTTCGGCATCATCTCTTGCTTCAGTTAGCGATACTGACAGTGCCAGTCTAACATGCCGGCCGACACAGCATCCAGGGTCATCGGAGCTCGCCCCCGAAAGCGCGGAATCGCCCACCTCGCTGTTCCTGCCAGATTTGTTACTGAGGTGTAGGTTGAATCTGGGACCCAGACGGTCCAGCTGACCCGTCTCCCCTGGCCTCCAATGGCATTGAAAGGATGCAGTGGAGCACTTCCTTCCAGAAGCACTGAATTGAGAAGCCATAGACTTGCAAGATGTTCTCAGGGTGACCTGAGGGGGGAAAAAAAAAAGAAACCGGTAGGAGCTTCACAAAAGAATTGTGCTTCTTCTACGCATTGATATTTCACTCTCCAACATACTTTCTCGAACCCAGGCTGAACAGATGCCGAAACTACAACTTCCTGAGGGTAAGGATCTCTGTAAGGAGCCTAATTAGGCTCGTTCCAAGCGCCAATTAAATTTGACAAAAACGTCACAATGCAGCAGACGCATTTGTCCAGGAGTAACGATGATTCATAAACAGCCACGCTGACTCGGGGGCTGGAAGAGACAATTCAGGCAGTCATTTAGCAGATCTGCAGGCCTGTCAGTCACCTGGCATGGGGTGGCACCCGTCCCAGGCTTCATGCCAAGTTTTCTCCCTCCCTGATGTTCCAGATGAACACACATCCAGCCTCGAGGTGCGTCATCCTGTCCAGGCAAGATGTTTATGCGTAAGCATGGGCTGTAGGGGTCCTAAGCCTCTGTTACGCATTACGGAACTCGGTTACTCTGCTTGGGCACCATATTAGGTCAACTAGCTACAAACTCATACTGACACAAGGATGGGGAG